>NW_013653299.1:0-2189 GCF_000499385.1 Eimeria necatrix
GCATGACGCGCGACGTGTTGTGTGTCACACTGCGAGGCAGTTGAAGTTCCCAGGCTGAATGGGTCGCAGTCGATCAGCTGGAAGTCATAGAGAGCACAAGTGGTGCATTCTTCCATCTCAAGGATTTGTGGATGTTGTGCCCGGGTGGGGATTGGCGGTGCGTTGGGCGACGTGGTTGGTTTGTGGGGATGTTGATTTACACGCGCCGCGGTCAATGCCACACGTCGAACACGTTGAGAGGTAGCGAAACGGAGGGTAAATGAATTTGTTGCTATTTCAGGGAGTAGGGGTCGATGAGTAGGAGGGGTTGAGAGAGCAGTGAGGCAGTTCTGCAAGCGCACATTAGTTTCTTAGTGACGTAGTCACGGTTTTTTTTCATGACACTTCGAGTTGTTCCATGTGTGGAGCTACTGGTTGGCTCTTGTAGGCGTCGAGCTGCGGAAACGTTGTAGAGACACGAAGTGTCTTGCTGCGTCGAAATCACAGAACATTTGCATGAAGCACACACAGTGGACCATTTGAGACGTCTTTTTCCTTTCGTGTTGCGAGAACGACATGATGGCGCGCTTGTTTGGCATGATGAGGCAGGGAAGGAAAACGCAAAAGCGTGTCTTCCCTCGGCATTTTTGATTAAGGAGTTTCTCGTGAATCGCGCTCTTCGCCTGTTTCATCTCAGCCCAAATCACGTCCATCTATAGCACGCCATGAACTTCATTACGCAGCCTGTACGTGTGCAGGGTGCTTGAGCACAATACGTGACTCTTCGCACATTAGAGAATCGCAAACTGGCGCGTGTGTACAATGGTTCTCTCCATAACCCACCAACGCACCGTTTCTCGTGTGGCGCATTCGCAAGGAATTGACATAAAATGTGTTGCAGGTGTGTACCGCGGGGGATATCTTTCTTGCAGGATATCTCTGTTTCAGTGTTTACCAGTGGCTGGATTAAGTGCGTGTGTGTCTAGCTGTGACGGCGTTTGTTTGCGGCGGAATTGCTCTTGCCGTGTTCAGCGTGCCAATGCACTGTGTAGCGCGCTTTCTTTCCTTTCTCATTTGTTTTCGGTCATCCTCGAGGAGTTTGTTGTTGCTGCGCTGCCACTTAGTGGTTCGATAAGAGACAGTGGCCAAGCATCTTCTCAGCTGCTCTTGCTGTTGGCGCACCGCGAGCAGGCAGTACGTGAGAGCAAGCGAGCTGGGACGCGTGAGTCTTTGCTGGAGAGGCTGCCTACTTGGGTCCTGCCGTATGCTATACTTTTATTTGAGATTGTTCACTGAGTGCAGCGCAATCTGTCACCCTCACCTGAAAGCGTTGGTTACTGGCTAAATCGATGTTAGCTGCTCTATGTATTATGGTGGAGGGCGATTTGCATGCGCCTCGTGACGACGGTGTCAGCGTGAAGCCATAGGGTTGCGGTTGGCAGTGGATTACGGAGGATGTGCAGGTTGGCGGGGCCGTGATTTGGGTGTTGGCGAAGGCGTACATTGATATTTTTTGCGAGGTCAACAACTGCCACTTCGGCCGTTCCTAGGTGGCATTGGTGTTCGTCTACATACACAGGTCGCGCGATTGCATGGCGCGCGATGTGTTGTGTGTCACACTGCGAGGCAGTAGAAGTTGCCAAGCTGAATGGGGCGTAGTCGGTCTCGACCTTCCGCCCTTCAGCACAACTGGTGCTTTGCTTCATCTCAAGGATTTGTGGAGGCTGTGCCTGAGTGAGGATTGGCGGCGCGTGGGGCGGCGTGGTTGCTTTGTGGGGATGTTGATTTACACGCTTCGCGGTCAACGCGACACGTCGAACACGTTGAGAGGTAGCGAAACGCAGGGTACATGAATTTTTTGCTATTTCAGGGAGTAGGGGCCGATGAGTAGGAGGCGTTGAGAGATCAATTCGGTAGGCCTGCATATTCACAAGTGTTTCATATTGAGGTATTCATGCCTTCTGTGAATGATGCTTCAAATTGATAAATGTGTGCAGCTAGTGCTTTGCCGTAGTAGGTCCATCGCGCTGCGCACACTTTGTAGGGATGCTAAACGTCTTGCTGTGTCGAAAGCACAGAACATTAACATGAAGTACACACAGTGGATAATTTGAGACGTCTTTTTCCCTTTGTGCTGCTAGAGCGATTTGATGGCGTGCTCCTGACGCATGATGCGGCGGGGAAGAAAAGCTCATAAACGTGTCTTCCCT
>NW_013653300.1:0-2280 GCF_000499385.1 Eimeria necatrix
TAATGCGTGTAATATGAGTGTGTTCCTGTAGGACCATCGAGCACATGAAAGGTGTGTCACTTAGACTTCGTTGCAGCCAAGGCTCCTCAAACATGCGTATGGCAGCGTAAACGGCTTGGCAAGACAAGTAATCCCTGAAAGAACGGTGCTCAGTTTTTCTCTGTGCTCGTATGCTGCTAGTAGGGGCAATCACTTATAGCACTCTGTCCACATTATTTCTACGCCTATCTCTCCCCCAAATAGCAGCAGAAACGATCTAAGCATGACGTCGACGCTTTTGCAACAGCGTTGCCGCGCCTCTGTATAACAAAAAGGTATATTTTCTGTGCCTTGGAGGCTCTTTCAGTCTCACGCTTGATATTTGCCCAATGAGGACGGAAATCTCGGCACCAGCAATAAACAACGTGTTAATGCCCGTTCATTAGTACATTTGAAGCGTGGCACGTTTAAGCATACTGTGTTGTGGTGTTTCCGTAACCACTGCAAGCCACTCACTTCAGACTGCCCACGCAAAGTGCTGTCTTCTGCAGTTACGTGCTTTTGTGGTGGATTCACGACTTTACTGCAGCGGCAATAGCAATGTAACGCATACGTCAAACTCTTAAGAAGCTTCACGTCTTGTAAAATGCCGATAAGTGAACGGACAGGCAAAACGGCGCCACAATCGAGCGTACTAGACCCCCATGCCGGCGCAACGACAAACAGCTAAAGGGCTCGAGTAGCCAAATAAATTTCGTGCTGCCGCCATACAAAAACGTGGCCGCAAGCACAACATGTCTTCGGCTGCCTGAGTGCAAGATAAGCAGAGCCACTTTTGCGACATCTTTTGCAGCACTGCGAGCCTTCAAACATCAGGTTGGCGTGCACGGCAGCTGTGCAACACTTCGGCTGAGCCGATGCAATTTCACAAAACAAAAACAAAACGAAAAGCGCCATAAGATACGGGACCTTGTTTCAGCCTGCCAAATAGAATGCGCGAATTGCAGCAAAGCTAAAGACGAATTTACCTGATGCCGGCTTGCCTAGAGAACGCAAGCCGCTGTAGTCGCACTTTCAAGAGAATTACAGCAACTCGTGAACTGTAACATAAACTGATAGGCGCTTAACTGAGTAGCATGACAGGTGCTTGATTTTGGCACAACGGGAGACCACTGCGAATCATGCGCTGCAAGAATAACCGTCATGCGAAGATAAGGGATGGTAGGAAAGATGGTACAGCCACAGGAGTTGAACTAGATACGAGCTCGAGTGGTGGCCAAAACGCATAACGAAAATGCCTCCTTTGGAGAACTCATAAGGAGTCAAGCGTTTGTTGAGGTGCGCACATCCTGGCAAGGTACAAAAACACATTATGGAAGTTCATAAAAGAATAGCTACGCAAAATAAACCAGACATTCTCGACAAAACAGCACCCTGCCTAAGACCTTGCAGAGAACTTATTGCGTATAATTCGCCTTCCTGGTTTCAAATCTTGATGTCCTGCGAATATGAAATGCCCCGCAAAAATGTGATGTGGTTTGTTTAACAAGGAGGGATGCTTTGAATCTAATATGTCTGTTTAATCTCCTACTGTCTGGTCCAAAAAAAAAATGCATTTCTTAAAAGCTTGCACTGTCTGATATTCCTTATCGCTAGCCTTTATGAATGCATCCTCACTTACGACGAAGCCTGCATGAGTGTCTATCAGGCGACCTTCAAGCGCCTGTACTTTGGACGTAGTTGTGCAGCGCATTCTTGCCCAATTGCGTGCAAGACCTGCAAAAGATATTTCACGCCAATTGTGAGAAATATGGCGAATTTTCCTTTGCTTCTGGAGAGCTCCTTTTCGCCGTGTATACAAGAGATAACCTATGACCGTCCTAGAGGGCGTATGCGCTTTTCGATAGGCTTATTCGTTTCGTTAAGAATTGAGGCGTCTTTTTTGTTTAACGGATCTCTTACTATCTGATTTCATATGATGTGTCCCTTCGGCAGACCAGCTTCGCGACTTACACTGTTCTGCAAAGAGAATCTATGATTACGCTAATTGTGGTTTACGTTGATTTAATCTTGAGTCAAGGATTTGGCAGTGAGTGAAGTGGCCTTTAGCCGATTGAGAGCAACCTGAAATCAACATAGACGCGTTCCAATTTTGTGGCCCTATCTCATTTGAAACAGCCTAGCGGCTGCAAAGTAGCTGAAACAATTATGTAGGCGTAAAGAACGTTAAATAGTAGTGCTTCCTTAAGAACGGGGCTGATGTTTGAAAATGACATGTCGCCACTACCGGACAGTAGAATT
>NW_013653301.1:0-20000 GCF_000499385.1 Eimeria necatrix
TGCTGCTGCTGCTGCTGCTGCTGCTGCTGCTGCTGCTGCTGCTGCTGCTGCTGCTGCTGCGCTGCTGTGGTGTGCTGCTGTGGTGGTGCTTGGTGGGTTTGGAAAGACACTTGGCAGGAGCCAGCGCGAGCCGGTCTGAGCGCTGCTGCTGCTGCTGCTGCTGCTGCTGCTGCTGCTGCTGCAGATGTTCGAGAGCCAGCTGCTGCAGGTGCAGGAGAAGCTGTCGCAGGTGTTTGTGGACAAGTTCGAGCAGCTGCAGTGCGGAGTGGATGCTTTAAATGAAAGAATATCTTTAGTTGAAAAAGAATTTTTAATTGAAAGAGACAAACAAAACAGAGACTCCGAAGACAAACACTCCCAGATCAACGCAGACCTTGCTGCGCTCCAGGTGCCTCCTCCTGCTGCTGCTGCTGCTGCTGCTGCTGTTGCTGCTGCTGCTGCTGCTGTTGGTGGTGGTGCTGCTGCTGCTGGGGTGGCGGTGGTGCTGCTGCTGCTGCTGGGGTGGTGGTGGTGCTGCTGCTGCTGCTGGGGTGGTGGTGGTGGTGCTGCTGCTGCTGGGGTGGCGGTGGTGCTGCTGCTGCTGCTGCTCTTGTGGCTGTGGCTGGAGTTGCTGCTGCTGCTGCTTCCTGTTGCTGCTGAGTTGCTGCTGCTAGCAGTTGCTGCTGTCCCTGCAGCAGCTGCTGCTTGCGCGTGCATCTGCCTCCCCTGTCTCTGTGCTTTTGGCTGCGTACGCTTTGCTGCTGCTGCTGCTGCTGCTGCTGCTGCTGCAGCACGCGTTTGAGACGGACAAGAGCAGCAGACAGGAACGCGAGCTGCAGCTAGCCAAAAGGCTCGGCGACTTGGAGTACAGAACTGAAGGCAAATTCGAGGCGGAGAAAGTAAGGCTTTGAAGCAGCTAGCTAGCTAGCTAGCTAGCTAGCCAGCGAATCTAGCTAGCTAGCTAGCTAGCTACTGAATCTAGCTAGCTAGCTAGCCAGCTAGTGAATTTGGCTAGGGAGCTAGCTAGCTAGGTAGCAGCTAGTGTGGCTAGCTAGCTAGCCACAGAGTTTAGCTAGCTAGCTAGCTAGCTAGCTAGCGAAATGGGTAGTTAGCTAGCCAGCTAGCTAAATAGGTAGTTAGCGAGCTAGCGAATCAGCTAGCCAACGGCAGATGGGTAGATGATATCTGCTGGCTTTGGCCAGCAGCTGCGGCAGCAGCAGCAGCAGCAGCTATAGCTCCTATGCAGTTTTCTGGCTAGCTGGTTGCTTCGCAGCTAGCTAGCCAGCTAGCTAGCTAGCTTAGCTAGCTTAGCTAGCTAGCTAGCTAGCTACTGCGCAGCTCAGGCGCGTTTGCCAAGTGCGCCGCAACGCAGAAATGTCCCCTGTGTAGACAGCTGTTTGCTGCTGCTGCACTGCTGCTGCTGCTGCACTGCTGCTGCTGCTGCTGCTGCTGCTGCTGCTGCTGCGCAGAACGCCCGCGAGCAGAAAATAGAGCAGCTGAGAGAAGAACTCGAGGAAGCAAAAAGGATTCGAGAAAGAGGAGAAGAAAAGTTCCAAACTTTTATTTTGGAGGAGGTGGCGGCCCTCAAGAATGGACTCATCTTGGAGTCCCAGGTAAACCTGCTGCTGCTGCTGCTGCTGCTGCTGCTGCTGCTGCTGCTGCTGCTGTTGCTGCTGCTGCTGCTGCAAAGCGGGTGCTACTGGTGCAGCCAGGACTGCGGCGGCTGCGGCTGCTGTTAGTGGTGCTGCTGCTAGTGCAGCTGCAGCACTGCCATTGCTGCTGGCGCTGCAGCTAGTGCTGTTGTTGCTGCTGCCGGTGATCTCTTGCTGCTGCTGCTGCAAGCCGCTTTAATACTGAGACTAGCGCTGCTGCTGCTGCTGCTTCTGCTGCTGCTTTTCTTTCTGGTGCCTATTCTGTTACTCTTGCTTTTACCGCTCTTGCTGTAGCTGCTGCTGCTTCTTGTGCGAGAGCACTGGCACCTATGTGCTGCTACTGCTGCTGCTGCTGCTACTGCTGCTGCTGCTGCTGCTGCTGCTGCGTCTCAGGCTCGTGAAGGCGCAGACGACGATATTGTGCAAGCAGTAAACCACTACACAACGGCGCTGCAGGACGCACTGCGGCTGGTTTCCACGGCATAGAGCAGCAGCAGCAGCAGCAGCAGCAGCAGTAGCAGTAGCAGCAGCAGCAGCAGCAGCTACAGTTTGTCGTATGAGGCTGCCCGGGGGCTGTTTGCTGCTGCTGCTGCGCCGTTGCATGCGCTGAGGAGTGTGGGGCCCTCTGCTGCTGTGCCCTCTCACAGCGACTGCAGCAGACAAGCTGCCTTGCTCAGCAGCAGCAGCAGCACCAGCAGCAGCGCAGCAGCAGCAGCAGCAGCAAGGGCAGCAGCGAAGGGCGTCTCAAATGCTTGAGTTCAGCCTTTGCTGTTGTTAATCGTTTTTGAATTTAATTCATTGACAAAGAGGAAAAGAAATGAAACGCAGAAAGCCGTTTGCGGGGCTCGCTGCATGCGCTGAGGTGTACGTACACCTCAGAGGTGTACGTACACCTCAGCTGCTGCGGCCGCCAAGTGTCTCAAGCCTCTTTGACTTGAAATTGATTTATTGCAGAAGTTACCTTAACAAAGAAACAAACACAGCACAAAGAAGTCCATTTGCAGGCTCTTTTGCTGCAGCGCCTCCTGCTGCTGCTGCTGCTGCTGCTGCTGCTGCTGCTGTAGAGAGCAGCAGCTTACAGCATTTAGTATTTGGTTTTCTCCATCATCTTTTAAATTCGCTGAAGGAAGACACTCTGAAGGATCCCCAGTGGGGCACAGCAGCTGGAGAATCTGACTTGACATTCCCTGCAGCAGCAGCAGCAGCAGCAGCAAAAAGAGCAGAAGCAGCAGCAGCAGCAGTAGCAGCACCGACAGCAGCAGCAAGAGTAGCAGCAACAGTAGCAGCGCGAGCCGCAGCAAAAGCAGCAGCAGTGAGAAGAAGATCAGCAGCAGCAGTCAAAGCACACGCAGCAGCAGCAGCAGGTTTAAGCCATCACTAGCCACGAGCTGCTTCTGTGGGCCTCCTAAACCCTAAACTCTAAACCCTAAACCCTAAACCCTAGCTGCGAGACCCCTTTGAAGTGTATGTACAGCTCAGACACCGCACAAATCGCACTTTTCCCCTTTTCTTTCTAATCCCCTCAGTGCGCTGCTGCTGCAGGGCTAGAACCAGGGTTTAGGGTTTAGGGTTTAGGGTTTAGGGTTTGTTACTTGGGGCAGAGAAGCCAGCAGACGCAAAAACAAGTCGTGGGTCAGAGTCAAACTCTTGAAGGGCCCTCTGGGGCGTTTTCTGTCGGCGAGTTTTTGGTAAAGTGCGAGGCTGCTAATGGAAGTCTACAGGAATTAAAAACAAATAAATATAATTATAATTATAATTTAATTATAATTATAATTGTAATTAGAATAATAATTTAATTATAATTGCAATTACAATTATTTAATTTTAATTAAATAAATCACAATTAGACAAACAATTCGATAGTTCAGACGCCCTTCGAATTTTGCTGCTGGCTGCAAACGAAGACTGAGGCCAACGGGCAAACCAAATAATAACTAATAATGAACAATAAATAAATAAATGAATAAATAAATAATCGAAATAAATAAATAAACAAATAAATAATCAAAATAAATAATTAAATAATTAAATAATTATTAAATTATAATCAATAGTGACGCAAAGAGAAATTCAATTCAGGCTTTTTTCGAGTGGCCTGCGAGCTGTCTTTCCCTCTAGTGTACATACACCCCAGCACGTCCCATCGTCTCAGTTTATTTCTTTTCTTTTAATTTTTTTTTTAGTTTCTTTTTGATTCCTTTTTGATTTCTTTGTTATATCTTTTTTAATTTCTTTTTAATTTCTTTTTAATTTGTTTTTGATTTCTTTTTACTTCTTTCAATTATTTTCATGCATGCAAAGGCACATGAAGACATATTGGCACTAAACTGCCACAGGGCAAACAACTTTTGCATTTATTCCGAAATTATTATTTATTTAATTTCTAAGTTTTTAAATTTGCATGCAAATGGGCTTTTTTTATATATTTATTTAAAGAATAAGCAGAAATATAAATATAATGAAATTATATTTCCACATGTGGCTATGGCCTTGCATGCAGCTGGACATACACTCGAAAGCTGAATGCACTTCCCCTCCTTCAGGTGTATGTACACCGCAGCGCTGTCCCACAGTTTCGTTTGCATGATTTGTTTTATTTATATTTAAATTTGATTTATAATTATTTTTATATTTCTTTTCATTTATATCTGTACTTGTACTTGGAATAGTTAAATGGCCTATACAGGAACAATTATACATATAAGAATAAATAAATAAACAAATAATAAACCAAACATTTGCTCATCCTTATATCCACTATTAATATATAACAATTAATGAAACAAATAAATAAAAATAAGCAAAAAATAAAGCATTTATTTCATCTCTTATTAAAATATTTAATTCTTCTTTGCAATGTGCAGCAGCCCAGTGTACATACACCGCAGTGGAACTACCCAATTTCTTTTTCGCTTTTGTGTCTTTGCATGCAAAAGCCCCAAAGACAATTCGCATTTCATTCGGAAGACTTGCGCAAAGTCGCGCATGCATGCATGCATGCATGCATGCATGCATGCATGCATGCATGCATGCATGCATGCATGCATGCGCGGCCTTCAGGTGTACATACACCGCAGCCCGCAGCGCTTTACCCCTTGTTTGCAAATTGCTTTCCACAACTTCTTTTGGCTGTTTTGCTCCTGAAGTGTCTCCTTAGCTGTCTCTGAATAACACGTACAACGGCAGAGGTTGCTGCTGCTGCTGCTGCTGCTGCCGTGGCTGCTGCTGCTGCTGCTGCGGCTGCGGCTGCTGCTGCTGCCGTGGCTGCTGCTGCTGCTGCTGCGGCTGCTGCTGCTGTTGTTTGGCTGCTACTATCAGCGCCATTGCTACAGCTTTTGGTGGTTCTGTCAGCGCTTTCGCGTTTATTGATGCTGCTGCTGCTGTTCTTTATGCTGCTGCTGCTGCTGCTGCTGCTGCTGCTGCTGCTGCTGCTGCTGCTGACCCAGCTCTATGATGGCTTGCTCCATTTGTGCCTTCTCAGCTTTAAGTGTCTCCTTTTTGCTGTTCAGCTCTTCAATTACATCCAATATGGGGTCTCTGTATATGCAGCAAGCAGCAGCAGCAGCAGCAGAAGCAGCAGCAGCAGCAGCAGCAGCAGCACGTGTTAAACAGCAGCAAGCGGTGAAGCAGCAGATGCTGTTTTTGCTGCTTGAGAAGCTGCTGGCTTGTCGCTGCAGCAACACAGGTGAAGCAGCAGCTGCAGCGCTAGAATTACATGCTTCAGTAGAGTTTGCGGCTTCGCCGCAGATTCAGCAGCAGCAGCAGCAGCAGCAGCCGCAGCAGCAGCAGCAAATTCAAAAGCAGCAGCAGCAACAGCAACTGCTGCTGCGTCTGACCTGTACTCCCCAAAGTAGTCAATAAACACCTGCTGAGGGTCCTCAGGCAGCTGCTCACTTTCCTTAAGACTCAGCAAAACTGAGCGCAGCACCACCCCACAGCTGCTGCTGCTGCTGCTGCTGCTGCTGCTGCTGTTCTTGTTGCTGCTGCTGCTGCTGTGTGTTTCTAAGAGGGCAGTGTGTGCAGACACCAGCGTACACTTGAAGTGGTGTACAGACACCTGAAGTGTGGGGTCTCTTCCCAGGGTGACTGTGGGGCCCCCGGGGGCCCCCTTGGGGCCTTGGGGGCCCCCCAAATACCATTTAAATGCCAATTAAAGTATTTAAAACCCCACACCTTTCTAAGGATCTTACAGGGGCCCTTTAGGGGCCCTGCGGCGCCGCAGAGGAGCCTTCAGAAGACCCCGGGGGGCCCCCTGGGGGCCCCCTGGGGGCCCCCTGGGGGCCCCAAAAGGGTCTCCTGCGGGACCCCCAGGGGCCCCCTGGGGGCCCCCTGGGGCCCCTTAAAGCGCGTCTGGGCCCCTAAAGGGCCCCTAAGGATTTAATCTGTACCCTTTTGGGCGTGTTGTGGTGCATGCACTGCCTTGTGAGCTCGTGGGATTATTTAATTGTTTTTTTTATTTATTTTATTTATTTAATTTATTTAAAAATTGTACTTTTTGTTTATTTAGTTTTTCCAGGAGCTTCGGAGTCAGGGTTGAAGCTGCAGGCCCCGTGGAAATGAAAGAGTGAATTTTAATTGCAAAGATTTTCAGTTTCGAAATCTTAAAGATTTTTAATTTCAAGATTTTTAAAAGACTTTTTCTCTCAAGATCTGCAACTGGGGGGAGTTTGTGGGGAAACTTTGCTGCTAAAAGCCTCAGTTTAAATGCTTTAATTGGGAAACTGAAGAAAGAAAGAAATGAAGGAGAATTAAATACTTCAGTTTCGAACTGTCTGCACACGCTGCTGCGGTGTCTGTACATACTCTCCACCAACACTTGAGCCACGCGAGTGTCCACGAGGTACTGTTTGAATTCTTTCATTTTATTTTTGTGTTTTATTTCTTCTGCATCAGTAAAACTCAGCGGCAGCCGCACACTGGGGTCGGGGGGCCCCCCGGGGGGCCCCTCTGGGGGGCCCCCGCTCCCCCAGCCAGCCGCTGCTGCCCCGGCCAGCACCATGTGGTTCCGCTCTTCGCGACCAAATAATTCTTTCTATTCTTCTTATTTCCACTTTATTTCGAATTTTAAATAATATTAAAACAGAAAAAAGAAAAAGTGAAGGGCTCCAGAGCCAGCGGTGGGGCTGCACGCCTCGCCCGCGAGTGACCGTGAGTGAGGTGTCTAGACACCGCAGCGGCGAGGCGGCGGAATTCAACAATTGGCCTCTTCAAGAACTTTTTGGTTAATTACTTTAAATTAATTTAAAATTCGAATTATTTTCTGTCTTATCTTTTATTTCTTTGCTTATTCATCGGCCCATCTATTGCCTACGTGGCTGCCGTGGCTGCAGCCTCTCATCTCTCTGCTGCTGCCGGTGACTGCAGCAGCGAACGCAGCCGACATTTTCTGTACTTGTTTGACTCTTATAAGTCATTTGCTCCCATGCATAAATAAAAATTAAACATAAAACTTGATAAAAATAGAAATAAATTCATTTATACATCTGCAGAAAGTGATGCCCGCGAGCACTGCACACTAACTGCAGTGTACGTACACCTGATACAAAAACGCACATTGGGCAATTAAATGCCTTTTTAACTTCCCTGCATGCAGCCCCGACTTATTTGTGCCAATTTATTCACAACTTATTTGCTGCTGCTTCCAAAAGAGCCGCAAATGACTGCAAAAAGGACCAAATTTTAATCTCTTTGTACCTGCAATCCACGCAGCCCCCCGGGGCCCTGCATGCAGCGAAGTTTTGGGGCTTTGCATGCAGCGCATGCAGGCCAGGCCTTTGACTTAAACTGAGACACAGAGTACACAGCTGTATATCATATAGGCATGCATATATAAATATATACATATATATATACATATATATATGCATATATATATATACACATATACTCATATATATACATATTATACATATATACATATATACCTATATACATATATACTTATACATGCATATATATATGTACATATATATATATGTATATGTACTCATATATATTACATATATACATATATATACATATATACCTACATACATATATACTTATATATATATATATATGTACATATATCTATGCACTGATTATAAGAGTTAGTGCGCATAAAGAGACACAAATGCATGCGCAAGAAATAAAGCGTTCGCAGCGGCTTGGCGCTGCTGCATGCAGCAAAGATAAAAGCGAAGCAAATGAAACAGCTTTTGCTGCGAGGCAAATCAGCAGCAGCAGCAGCAGCAGCAGCAGCAACGGCAGCAGCAGCAGCAGCAGCAGCAGCAGTAGTGATGCCTCACATGAAGGCCGAGAGAGGGGTGGGGACCCAGGATGGCCGCAGAACTCGAATAAAACCCTAAACCCTAAACCCTAAACCCTAGATCCTAAACCCTGGAAGCAGATGGATGTAGCTCAAGGCTTTGCTGCCTCCCCGTGAAGCTGTTTGCCACGGAAACAGCCCTGTTGCTGCTGCTGCTGCTGTTGCGGCTGCTGCAGTACAGCAGCAGCAGCCGCAGCAGCAGCAAAAGCCCCGCGCTTCTCTGCTGCAGCAAGCTGAGTCTCTTAAAGCTGCTGCAGCGCTCTGCTGCTGCACAGACATCCATATTAGAGTACTTAATATTTTTACCTTCGTACAAATATATATATAAATATACATAGATTTATAAATATATATATATACATCAATATATATACATATATATATATATCTACAATAAATATATATGTGTGTTTATCTATAATAATATAAAATATATATAAGTATATCTATGGTAAATATATATATATAATTAAACTCCTTTTCATATCTTTTGGGGCTTTTCGCAGCTCAAAATGCATGCACTCTGCATGCATTTTGCATGCGCTTTGCATGCATTTTGCATGCGCTTTGCATGCACTTTGCATGCGCTTTGCTGGGGCCTTTCGGGCTTTGAAAAAACAAATGGAAATATTGCGGTCTTTTTTTGAAGCATTTTTTGCTTCGCAGAAGCAGCAAACTGCAGCAGCTCTTCTTCTCTTTTTTGCCTCTTCTTTCTTTCGTTTTGCTTCTGCTGTGGGGCCCGAAAAGGCCGAACAAAAGGCAGCAGCAGCAGCAGCAGCAGCAGCAGCAAAATAATAATATATTTAATAAATAGAATTTAAATTAAGCTAAGCAGCAAATGCATGGCAAGGTGTGCATGCCCCAGACTGCTGCATTAACTTCTCTGTTCACGTTTAGGCACAACTGCAGCAGCAGCAGCAGCAGCAGCAGCAGCAGCAGCAGCAGCAGGCGGAAAGCAGCAGAAACAGGCTATCTCTGCTGCTACGGCGCTGCAGCAAAGGGGGGAAAACTGAGCCTCAGTTGCCCTGCTTTATTGCTATTCTATTTCACTCAAGTTTGAGCCAAAAGAAAGGATCAAAGAAGGCAAACTGCCATTTCAGGGGCCCCCGGGGGCCGCTGGGGGCCCCCGGGGGCCCCCGGGGGCCCCCGGGGGGCTCCGGGGCCCCAAGGGGCCCATGGGTCTTTAAGAGCAGGGGGCCCCTGCTGCCCCCGGGGTCGCAGGGGGCCCCTGGGGAGCAGGGGGGCCCCCAGTGCTGCTGCAGGGGCCCCCTGAAACCCTTTTTTGTGCTTTCTTTTGGCTCAAATGGTATTCTTTTTGAGATAATGAAGGGGGGCAAAGAAAAGAAAGAACATAATTTGAAAATAAACAATTTATTCGAAGAAAAAGCGGCGGTTGCTGCTGAAGTTGTGCAGCACGGTGTCGCTGTGCTGCGGTGTCTCGGCAGCTGCTGCAGCAAAACCCCTCGCTGCAGCTCCTTTAGAGCTTTAAACGAGCCAAAGCAGCAGCAAAAAAGAACAAATTATTTATTTTTTGTTTTTTAATTATTTAATTCTTTTTATTTGCTGAAATTAAGAGGCAGAACGGCAGCAACAGCCGCTGCTGCCAGCCGCCGCGCATGCGCAGAGCTGGCGGCCCCGGGGGGCCCCAGAAGGGGCCCCCACAAGGCCCATTAGTATTTGTTTTGACTGCCAATTTAAAGTTAAAAGCCGGATTTAGGGTTTAGGGTTTAGGGTTTAGGGTTTAGGGCTCAAGCTGCGCTCCTTCGGCTCCCTGTCAGTCCCGCCTCCTCCAGAGCCAGCAACGCCACCTATAAACATCTTTTGATTTTTTAATTTTGTTTGCCTCCGGCGAATTTCCATAAATGCATTTCTTTGAATTTTAGCTTTGGCTTTTTCTGAGGCGTGGCAGGCGCAGCAGCAGCAGCAGCAGCAGCAGCAGCAGCAGCAGCGATAGCAGCAGCAGCGGCAGCAGCGGGGGAAGGCGCAGCAGCCAGTGCAGCAGCAGAAGACGCAGAGGGACCAGCAGCAACGGCGACAGCAGCCGCATTGCCAGCACCAGCGGCTGCAGCAGAAGCAGCAGCAGCAGAAGCAGCAGCAGCAGCAGCAGCAGCAGCAGCAAAAGCAGCACCAACAGTTAAGACAGACTGCTGCAAACTTGTACGCAATGGTGAGTGACTCTCTTGCTGCTGTTGCTGCTGCGCTGCTGCTGCTGCTGCTTGCGTTCGCGTTCTCGGGTTTAATTCTCTTCAGCTCTTTTTGAATAATTGGAATAATTGAAAAAACCAAAATAAATAAATAAATAAATAAATAAATAAATAAATATTAGCAGCAGAATGAAGTCTAGCAGCAAAAGTCCCACACTGGGAGCTGTTGTAGAAGCAGCAAAGACAGCCCCGCCCACTAGCAGCAGCAGCAGCAGCAGCAGCAGCAACAGCAGCAGCAGCAGCAGCAGCAGCAGCATGTGGCTGAGGGTTTGTGTAATTGGGCATATCTCGGCTTGTCTGTGGCGGATTTGGGTGATTTTTGGTGCTGCTTGCTGTGCGTTGTGTGCTGCTGCTGCTGCTGCTGCTGCTGCTGCTGCTGCAGCAGCAGCACACGATCCTCTTGGTGCAGTTTGGAGACCGCAGGGAGACAAAAACTTACATGGAATTTGCTTCTGTTGCAGCAGCAATGGACGGCGTGTGTCAGTTGTACGAACAGGCCCTCAAGGGGGCCGAGCCGCGGCTGCGGCAAATCACCTACGACGTCAACGACCTCTTCAGCTACCTCGACTCCCTCAACGATCTTTGCGCCCTCGTGTCCGCAAACCCTAAACCCTAAACCCTAAACCCTAAACGCTAAACCCTCGAAGAATTAATTCGCCAAAAAATGTGCAAAAAATGATAAAAATTGAGCAAAAATTGACCTCAAAACACCAAAAATATACCCTAAACCCTATGAGCCCTCACTTCAAACAAACCCTAAACCCTAGTCGCAAACCCTAAACCCTAATCCGAAACCCTAAACCCTAATCGTAAACCCTAAACACCGAAGAATGTACTTTACAATCTGGAAAATGGACTCTTAACTCTGAAGATGAGTCCTTTACCTAGACGCTAAACCCTAAACCCTAGACCCTAAACCCTAAACCCTAGACGCTAAACCCTAAACCCTAAACCCTAGATGCCAAACCCTAAACCCTAGACCAGCTCAAGGGCCTCTACGTCTCCCAGGACTCTAAACCCTAAATCGAAGCCTAGCCTGAAACCCTTAGCGCTAGAAGTGCAGTCTTCAGGCCCTCCTCAAAACCCTAAACCCTAAACCCTAAAACCTAACTCTTGAATTCCAAACCCTCAAGCCAAAGTCTGCAACCTTATCCCGGCGCATCCCAGGGCGAGGCTCCACCCCGCAAGGCCCAGGGTCTGGGGATGAGGGCTCGGAGCTTAGGGCTTAGGGTTTAGGGTTTAGGGTTTAGGGTTTAGGGTTTAGGGTTTAGGGTTTGGGGTTGGGCGCAGGCACGACAGCGAGCTGAACGCGTACGCGCCGCACAACAAGGCGTGGATAAAAGACCAAGTGTTTAAACATTTGAAGAGACAAGCGAGGGCTTGAAAGGGTTTTGAGGTGTACGCGGAGTTGGGTTTGTGGGGCGCGTTTTGGGGTGTACGTACACCCGAAAACGCGCGCTCTGGGGTGTACGTACACCCCAAAACGGGCGCGCGGGCTGCGGTGTACAGACACCCGAAGCTCGCAGCCGTTTTGAAACTCCAAATTCGCTAATTGGAATCTTTCGGCGTTTTAAAACTCCAAATTCGCTAATTGGAATCTTTTAAAAGTCCAAAGCCACAATGCGAGAGGGGGTTGCTGCGGTGTACGTACACCCGAAACCTGCGCGGGCTCCTGCGGTGTACGTACACCCCAGCGGCCAGTTCTGACCAGCTGCAGCGGCGCTGCTCTTCGCAAACCCTGAAAAAGGGTTTCTCGAAACGTCCTTTCTTTTGTCGCTCCTTCCCCTATATTCGTGTCTTTCTTAGTTCTTCGCTTCCCCCCGCCTCCAGGGTTTAGAGGGAGTCGAGGGTTTAGGGTTTAGGGTTTACGGAGCCGAGGGTTTGGGGTTTAGGGTTTAGGGCGCCGAGGGTTTAGGGTTTGGGGTTTCGACTTCCACTGCCCTCTTCGACAGCGAATCGCCCCCAGTTAAAGCGGTGGAGCTCTAACTGCCCAGCCACGGGTTACAAAGGCTTTAGGGTTTAGGGTTTAGGGTTTAGGGTTTAGGGTTTGACTGCCTCTGTAGACCATCTTCTTTTCTGCGTTCTACAGAAAGCTTAGGGTTTAGGGTTTAGGGTTTAGGGTTGCGGAAGCGAGTGAAGTGTCTGTACACCGCAGCAAGTGCCTGTGCAGCTTTCGGGTGTACGTACACCTCAAAAAGCCCGCCCGCACACTGGGGTGTACGTGCTGCACTTGGGATTAGCAGTGAGGGTTTTTAAAGACTCTAAATGCAATAAATCCAAAAGAATAAATGCAAAGATCTGCATGCACACAGCGAAGCCTTCAAGAAGCTGCAGATTAAAAGCTTGGGCCCGCAGCTGCGCAGGGCTGGCGTCTCAGCTGCAGCGCAGCAGCAGCTGAAACGGCGGCGCTGCTGCTGCTGCTGCTGCTGCTGCTGCAGCAGCAGCAGTTGCGGGCGCGGGGCCGCGGCGGTTCGCACAGCCAAGGCTAAGAGGGCGCGGCTCGAAGTCCATTTGCTGCAGCAAATGGACTTAGTTGGCTTTTTATTGAAGAATAAAAAGCTTTTATTTGCTGCAGAAGGTCTCAGGGAGTTTGAAAATGCGCGAAGAGGCTCAGAGGCGTTTGTGCGAGGCGCCAGGGCTTGTGCGAAGTTGAATTTTCGCGTTTTTCACTTTTGCGGTCTTTTTGGCTGTTTCTTTCGCGCAAGATCCCCCGTGTTAAGTCGAGTTTAGTGCTGGTGTGTTTCTGGAGAAAAAGCGCTTTTCAAAAATGCAAAAATGAAGAGTTTCCGCCAGCTTTCTGGAAGTTGCAAAATGCTGGCGATTCGGGTGTCTCGACACCTCAGCGCCTGCCCGCGGTGCGCGCCGAAAACGCCGTTCATCACTTTTTTCTTGTCTTTGCAACTCTCTGCAGGTCCCCGTGAGTGGAATTGAATTTAAAATGAGTTATTTATTGTTTTATTGCGCTTAAAAGGGGAAAAAAGGACACATCTGGCGAAGCAGCTGGCAGAACTCCGCGCTCGGCCTGGGACCGACACGAGCACAACCCATCGACGTGAACTGGCGCGTCTTTCCTTTATTTTTGTTTTCTTTTCATTGAATTTGACTTTTCTGGACTTTCAAGTTTGCAAAATTAATTTCTTTTCTCCAGATTCCGCACAAGTTGAGTGCCCAGCGCCGCGCGCAGCCGCTGGGGTTCCGTTTTGCAGGTTTTTCCCGCAGGCGCCTTTTCGCGGATTCGAAGAATTCAATTTTCCTCCTTTTTGCTTCTCAGTGTTTTTTTTGCTTTTTAAACGAATTGCTGCTGCTGTTTCACGCGTTTGTGGCCTCGGTGCTGCTGCGCTGCTGCTGCTGCTGCTGCTGCTGCCGGGCCTTTTCTCTTCGCGTCTCTTACCTTTAGGGGCCCCGGGCCCCGCCGGCTGCGCGGCAGCTCTGTCTCAGCTTCTTTGCTGCTTCGGGGGCCCCCCACTTGCTGCAGTGGGGGCCCCCAGCAGCAGCAGCAGCAGCAGACAGGGGCCCCCGTTGCGAGGCCGCAGACTGCTGCTGCTGCTGCTGGCCCGGCGAAGGCGGCCCCAGAGGCCCTGCTGCATGCAGCGCCTGCTGCTGCTGCTGCTGCCGCTGCTCAGCAGCAAAAAGCCCCTCTTGTGCCTCACCGGAAGTTCAAAATGGCCTCGGCAGCAGCAGCATACTACGAGCTCTACAAGCCCTCGAGGGGGGCCCGTGCTGCAGCAGCAGCAGCAGCAGCAGCAGCAGCAGGCACGGGCGCAGCAGGCCAAGGCTACCTCTGGCAGCTGCCGCAGCACGCGTGGGCCCCTCTGGGCCTTTTGCTGCTGACGGGCCCCACAGCTGCGGAGTTTGACTCCTTGGGGGGTCAGTGGCTTCGCTTGCCCTAAGTAGCTAGCTAGCTGCGGTGGCTAGCTAGCTGCGCTGGCTAGCTAGCTGCGGTAGCTGGCTAGCTGCGGTGGCTAGCTGGCTGCGGTGGCTAGCTAGCTGCGGTGGCTAGCTAGCTGTTCTGGCTGGCTAGCTGCCACAGCTAGCTAGCTGTGGTAGCTGCCTAGCTGTGGTAGCTAGCTGGCTGCGATAGTTAGCTAGCTCAGTGGCTAGTCTGCTGCGGTGGCTAGCTAGCTGCGATAATTAGCTAGCTGCAGTGGCTAGCTAGCTGCGATAGCCACCTGGCTAGCTGTCACAGCTAGCTGGCTGTTAGCTAGCTGGCTAGCTATCTCCCCTAGTGCGTACGGACTTTGCTAGCCACGCGACTATCCAGCTAGCTAGAGCCAGCTAGCTAGAGCCAGCTAGCTAGAGCCAGCTAGCCAGAGCCAGCTAGCCAGAGCCAGCCAGCTAGAGCCAGCTAGCTAGAGCCAGCTAGCTACAGCGAGCTAGCTGGAGCTAGCTCGCTAGAGCTACCTACCAAGAGCTAGCTAGCCAAAGCCAGCTAGCCAGAGCCAGCTAGCCAGAGCCACCTAACAAGAGCCAGCTAGCTAGAGCCAGCTAGCTAGAGCCAGCTAGCTAGAGCCAGCTAGCTAGAGCCAGCTAGCTAGAGCTAGGGCCTGGGATTCTCATTTGCTGTGGCTTGCTGCTGCTTGTGTGCTATTTTGCTGCAGATGAAGAATGGATTTCCGTGCAGCAGCAAAGCAGCAAACTTGCTGCAAAAGATGCTGCGCAGGTGGGCCCGCCTGAAGGCCTGCAGGCAGCTGCGTGGATAGCTAGGCAGCTAGCTAGGTAGCTAGCTAGGCAGCTAGCTAGGCAGCTAGCTAGGCAGCTAGCTGGACAGCTAGCTGGGCAGCTAGCTACGCAGCTAGCTGGGCAGCTAGTTAGGCAGCTAGCTAGGCAGCTAGCTAGGCAGCTAGCTGGACAGCTAGCTGGACAGCTAGCTACGCAGCTAGCTACGCAGCTAGCTACGCCGCTAGCTAGGCAGCTAGCTGGGTAGCTAGCTACGCAACTAGCTACGCCGCTAGCTAGGCAGTTAGCTGGGTAGCTAGCTGGGCAGCTAGCTAGGCAGCTAGCTGGCAGCTGCGCGGGCGCGTGTGCCTGCGGCTCTTTGGGCTGTTTGCATGCAAGCTTTGTTGCTTTGCTGCTGCTCATTTTGGAGTTCTTCTTTTCCTTCTTTTTGTCTCAGGAAGAAATACATTTGACAGAAAAACAAAAAAGAAAACAAGCTTTAAGTCTCGCGGCCCAGCTCCGCAGCGCATGCAGCTCGGGCCGCCGCCTGGACGCCTGCAGGGTACCTGTGGGGCCCCCGGGGGGCCCCCCGAAGGGGCCCCCCTGCAGCGAGGGGGCCCCCCAAGGGGGCCCCCCTCTGCCTGGGGGGGCCCCTGAGGGGCCCCTTGGCCCTCGGGGGGCCCCCTGGGGGCCCCCCGGGGGCCCCCGAGCAGCGCCTGCTGGCGGCTGCGTCTTGCTTTGTGTGTGGATTAATTTGAGGTGAGAAACACTTTGCTGCTGGACAAAGAAAGGGACCCGTTTTGCTGCTGCTGGCTTATTTGCTGCTGCTGCTGCTGGCTTATTTGCTGCTGCTGCTGCTGCTGCTGCTGCTGTGCTGCTGCAGCGACTGCCTCCGCTGCTCCGCCTCGCGAGAGTCTCCCGTCTCCTTCTCTCTGACTTCTGCTGAGGCCTTCGTGCTGCAGCATTTGCTGCCGCTCTCCTTCCCGCTGCAGCACGTGCTGCAGCTGCTGGCAGCAGAGGGGCCCCCCCTCACTGCTGTGGCGCGAGCCACCATAGCTCGCTTGTCTCAGCCCGAGGGGCCCCCGCCGGGGCCCTGGGGGCCCCTGGGGCCCTGGGGGCCCCTGGGGGCCCCCGGGGCCCCCGGAGCCCCCGGCGGGGCCCCCGGGGCCCCCGGGGCGCTGGGGCCCCCGGGGGCCCCCGGGGCCCCGGGGGCCCCCCCTGGGGCTGGGGAGCCGTGCAGGCCGGTGGCCGTGGGGGCCCCCCCTGGGGGGTCGTGGGGGCCCCTGGTGGGTACTGTAATGAGGGCAACAGACAGGGAAGAGTGGAGACACTTTTTGGGTTTTGCTGCTGCGCTGCTGGAGACGGCTTTGCCGGCGGGTTTGTTGCAGCAGCTGTGGGAGGGGACCCTGGGGGCCCCCGAGGCCCCGCAGCAGCAGCAGCAGCAGCAGCAGCAGCAGCCGTCGGTGCTGCTGGAGCAGCAGCAGCAGCAGCACCGGCAGGAGCGGCAGCGGGGCCGGCTGTGGCTGCATGCAGTGGAAGCTGCGCTGCTGCAGGGCCCCAGCATCTGCGGCTGCTGGGGCTGTTTGCTGCACTGCGCGGAGGCCCCTGCTGCTGCTACGGTGTCTAGACACTTCGACTTTGCTGCAGCAAAGGGCTGGAGGGTCAAGGCCGACCCCGCGCTGGACGGCAGCGGCACAGCAGCTTTCGAGCAGCTGCTGCTGCGCGCCTACCGCAGCAGCAGCAGCAGCAGCAGCAGCAGCAGCAGCAGCAGCAGCGGCAGCAGCAGCAGCAGCAGCAGCAGGGCAGTGCAGGTGCCGCCTGTGCGGCTTGTCTTCGCTGCAGCTGCAGGGGGTTTTGTGTCTGCTGGACCCCCGCTCTGTGTCTTCGTTTGGCTGCAGCAGCAAAACGCACTGGGCTGCAGCACAAGCTGCTGTTCCTGGACTGGCAGCTGTGGGGTCCAGTTGGATCCACTCCCTCGGGATCGGATCCCAGGGGATCGTGGGGAGTTTGCGGCCGCCAGCCCCACTTGCTGCAGGCCCCACCAGCAGCAGCAGCAGCAGCAGCAGCAGCAGCAGCAGCAGCAGCGGGGGCGGGCTCTTCCGCCACCAAGTGCATGCGCTGCTGTGGCTGCGCCACAGAGAAAGGTGTGGGGCCCCACAGCTGCCGCCTGCAGACACGCAGCAGTCTTGGCTGCTGCTGTGCTGCAGCGCAGCAGCACAGAAAACTGCAGAAGCAAAAAGAGCAGCAGACGAGGCCCTGCTGCGGCTGGGGCCCCCGGGGGGCCCCCCCCCGCGGGGGGCCCCCGCTGCTGCTGCTGCTGCTGCTGCTGCTGCTGCTGCTGCTGCTGACACGGGGAAGCAAATGGAGACACAAGAAAGAAGTTTGGAGACACAAAGTGATGCTGCTGCTGAAGTTGTGTGGCCGCAGCAGCAGCAAAATGACTGCAGAGCAGCAGCAGATCTTCTGAAGTGTCTCTCCACCTGGATCGAGCTGCCTCTCCCGAGCAGCAACTGGCTGGAAGACGCACGCGCGCCAAGTGCTGCTGCTGCTGCTGCTGCTGCTGCTGCTGAGGCTGCAGCAGCGGCTGCAGGGGCGGAAGAGGCAGCGGCAGCTGCAGCAGCAGCAACGTCGCCCGCAGCAGCTACAGCGCCGACGCCAGCAGCAGAGGCAGCAGCAGCAGCAGCAACGGATATGCCACGACTGGCGGAGGCAGCATCTGCATCGCCTCCTGAAGCAGGCATGGCAGCAGCAGCAGCAGCAGAACCAGCAGCAGCAGCAGCAGAAGCAGCAGCAGCAGCAGCAGCTGCAGCAGCAGAGTCGGAATACGACGAGGATGCTGCAGCAGGATTTGACTCACCAGGAAGCAGCTCGGGAGTGCGGCTGCTGCAGGGGCAGGGGACTTGTCTCCGTGTCTTTGCCGACGGCCACCCCAAGTTGCTGCTGTCCAACAGCAGCAGCAGCAGCAGCAGCAGCAGCAGCAGGAGCAGCAGGTGCAGCAGCAATAGTGGCACGAGCTGCAGCACACCAACAGTGCAAGAACTGGCCGCAGCAGGCTCCGAAGCAAGCGGGTCTGGTGTCATTCCTGGATCTGCTGCTGCTGCAGCGACAGCAGCAGCAGCAGCAGCAGCACCAGCTGCTGCTGCTGCTGCTGCTGCTGCTGCTGCGCCTGCTGCTGCTGCCTCCGGCATTTGGCCGCGTTTGCTGTCAGGGAAGTCTTGCGGGGGCAGCTTTTCGCTGTACTTATCTGCAGACTTGAAAGTGGGTCTTTTAGGGTACTGCGGGGGCTCTCAAGAGTCGGGGGGGGCCCCCGGGGGCCCCCTGCTGCAGCAGGCAGCAGCAGAAGCGGAGGCAGAGGGTACTGGAGGCATCTTTTGTGATGATCCTGGACTTGGCAAAACCCTTTCTCTTTTGTCTCTGGCAGTTGTCTCCAAGTCCCCAATCCACAGGCCTCCCCGGGGCCTCTGGCCCCCGCGGGGGCCCCCAGGGGGGCCCCCGGGGGGGCCCCCGGGGGGCCCCCCGCAGGGGGGCCCCTCTGCCCCCCAGCAGCAACTTGAGAAGTACCCGAATGAGAACTAGACAGGCGAGGTTAATAGAAGCAGCAGCACAAGCTGCTGATGAGTTGTGAGCTGTACATACACCTGAGGGGGGGGCAGCAGGGGGGAAGAACGCATGCGCAGGGAGCTGCTGCAGCAGCAGCAGCAGCAGCTGCTGCTGCTGCTCTTGCTGCAGCTTCTGGGGCTGCTGCTTTTGTAAGCCCTTTGTTTTGTAATGGTCTTTTCTTTTTGCTGCTGCAGAGGCCAAAAGAACTACTTGTGGAGAATACCGGGATCCGTTGTGGCCGCCCACTTTGAGGGCATTATCGGTGAGTTCTAGGGTTTAGGGTTTAGGGTTTAGGGTTTAGGGTTTAGGGTTTAGGGTTTGGGGTTAAGGGGTGCGCTTTGGGGCCGGCCGGGGTTGGGGCTTCCGAGTAAAAATTAGGGTGTAGGGGATGGCTCTGAGGACTGGGTCCAAGGGACTCAGGGTTTAGGGTTTAGGGTTTAGGGTTTAGGGTTTAGGGTTTAGGGTTTAGGGTTTAGGCTGCATGCAGACAAAGAGGCTGGCGGGGCTGATGACAGCTTTTTGGGCATAAAGAATTTCTTCTGTTACGACGAGGTGAATTTTATTTTTAGTTTTTTAGATTGTCTCCATTTATTTTGTTTTCTTGTATCCTTTTTGTTTTATTTAATTTATTTCTTCTCTTTTGTCTCTCTTTTCTGTTTCTTTTCTTTGCATTTCTTTGTGTTTTTTTTGTCCTTTTATTTCCTCCCCTATCCTTATCTTTTCTCATTTTTCTTCTTTTTTCTTTTTTCCCTCTTTTTGTCTCTTTCTCTGCATCCACTTGGGGGCCTTTGGTAATATGTCTTCTTTCTTTCGCATGCATGCACGCATGCGTGCATGCATGCATGCATGCATGCGTGCATGCATGCATGCATGCACACACTTTTGCATGCATGCATGCACTTCATTGCCGTCTGCACGGCAGTGCTTTGCATGCATGCGCTCTTCCAGCCTGCCTGCCTCCATGCATGCAGTGTGCCTGCATGCATGCATGCACGCATGCAGGCCTGCCTGCCTGCATGCCTGCATGCATGCAGTGCACCTGCCTGCCTGCCTGCATGCATGCATGCATGCATGCCTGCATGCATGCGTGCATGCATGCATGCATGCATGCATGCATGCATGCGTTGGGGCTGTTTGTTGCTGCATGCAGCCGCCGCGTCGCCCCGAGGCCACTTTGCCGGTGTTGGCTGCGGAGCGTTTGGCTGCGGATTTGGGGCTGGGCCTTTTGTGCAGCGAGTGGCAGCTGCGGGGCAAAGAAAGCCCCAAAAGTCTCAAAGCCCGCATGCAAAGAGTTTCTCGAGTTCTCCAGATTGTGGGTTGGACTCCACAAGTCTCTGCTGTTCCTTTTCCTTTTTGCTGCTGCAGCAGCAAAAAGGAAAAGGAACAGTTGCTGCTGCGCCTTTGCTGCTGCTGCTGCGCTTGCTTTGGCAGCAGCAGCAGCAAAGGCGCTGCTGCTGCTGCCGCAGGGGCTGCTGCTGCTGCTGCTGCTGCTGCATCTCTCCTTTTGTGTCTCCTTTTTTGTTCCTTTTCCTTTTTGCTGCTGCAGCAGCTAAGCTGCTGCTGCTGCGCGCTAGCTGCTGCTGCTGCGCGCTAGCTGCTGCT
>NW_013653301.1:25000-42154 GCF_000499385.1 Eimeria necatrix
TGAGGATGATGAGGGGGCTGCTGCTGCTGCTGCTGCTGCTGCTGCTGCTGCTGAGGATGATGAGGGTGATGAGGGGGCTGCTGCTGCTGCTGCTGAGGATGATGAGGGGGCTGCTGCTGCTGCTGCTGAGGATGATGAGGGGGCTGCTGCTGCTGCTGCTGCTGAGGATGATGAGGATGATGAGAGGGCTGCTGCTGCTGGGGCTCCTGCTGATGGTGGTGCTGCTGATGCTGCGAGGGCTGCTGCTGCTGCTGCTGATGATGGTGCTGCTGCGAGGGCTGCTGCTGGTGCTGCTGTGAGGGCTGCTGCTGCTGGGGTGCTGCTGGTTCAAGGGCTGCTGTTGGTGCTGGTGAGAGGGCTGTTCCTGCTGCTGGTTCGAGGCTTTTGCTGCTGCTGCTGGTGCTGCTGATGCTGCTGCTGCGGGCAGTGTCACTGCTGCTGCTTTCGCTGCTGCTGCTGCTGCTGCTGCTGCAATTAATGGAAATGCTTCCATTTTTCCAGTTAATTTCCCCCACAGCGGGCGTAGGAGCCCTTTGGCCAGCTGCTGCCTTGCAGCTACCGGCAACTAGCACCAGCAGCAGCTGCCGCTGCCGCTGCTGCTGCTGCTGCTGCTGCTGCGCAGAAGCTGCTGCTGCTGCTGCTGCTGCTGCGGTGTGGGCTGCAGGTGTTTCTGCGAGTGAGCCAGGCGGAGCGGCAAACAGTGCTGTGCGACATGTGCTGCCAGCGGGTTCGATTCCCGCTGCTGGTGCCTTGCCGTTTGCTGCACCTCCTTTGTTCTTCTTGCCTCTTCCCCGGATTCCTCGCAGACGCCGTCAGCCCCAACCTGCTGCTGCTGCTGCTGCTGCTGCTGCTGCTGCTGCTGCGGTGCTGCTGGTGCTGGTAGTGCGGCTGTTGTGCTGCTGCTGCTGCTGCTGCTGCTGTTTTGGGTGTCGCGCTGCTGCTGCTGCTGCTGCTGCTGCTGCTGCTGCTGTGCCGCTGGTGGCGGTGAGCGTGCCCGGGCGGCAGCTGTGCAGCTGCTGCTGCAACTGTTGCAGCAGCAGCAGCAGCTGCCGTGTTTGGCTCTGCTGCGCGCATTTGGGTGCGACAGCTCCCGCTGCTGCTGCTGCTGCCGCTCCCACCGCTGCTGCTGCTGCTGGTACCCGTTTGCATGCGCGCTTGCTGCTGCTGCTGCTGCTGCTGCTGCTGCTGCAGTTTTGCTGCCGGCCGGCCATCACGGGCTGCCCGCTCTGCTGGCCCTGGTGCCCCTTAAATGGAGACTTTATGGACCGGCTGCAGCCCCCAGTAGAACACACAACTCATTTTGACTGGCCCTATTCTGCTGCTAAGGGTCGGCTGCAGCAGCAGCGCGCGCTGGCCCGCACGGAGCTGTCGTTTGCTGCTGCTGCGCCCCCGCAGCAGCCGCAGCAGCAGCTCCGCGCAGCAGCAGCAGCAGCAGCTGCTGCCGCCAGCAGCAACCAGGTGATGCTGCGCTCGCCCTGCGTCTGGCCAGTGCCCCCGCAGCTGCCGCTGCGGCCCCGCGACCCTGCAGCAGCAGCAGCAGCCGCGCAGCTGCTGTCGCCTCCCCAGCAGCAGCAGCAGCAGCAGCAGCAGCAGCAGCAGCAGCAGCTGGGGTGGAGGCGACCGCGGGCGAACTGCAGCCGCCACGCGAACTTCACTCCTTCTGTCTTTACACCTGAAGCCTTTCGTGCTGCTGCTTGCTGCCCCACACTTTGGGTGTCTCCGGAGCTGCTGCAGGAAGCAGAAAAAATGGTGGAGGCCTGGCACCCCAGGCCCCAGAGGCCGGGTGCGCAGCAGCAAACTGCTGCTGCTGCTGCTGCTGCTGCTGCTGCTGATGCGGATGCTGCTGCTGCAGTGGCGCGGACAGGGGAAGCACCAGCAGCAGCAAAGGCTGCTGCAGCTCCAGGCGGGGCTGGTGGTGCAGAAAGCAAAGCAGCAGCAGCGGAAGCAGCAGCGATAGCAGCAACAGCGACAGCAGCAGCAGCAGCAGCAACTGCAACGGCAGCAGCAGCAGCAGCAGCAGGAGGGCTCAAAAGCGCCAAGGAAGAGCCCACCTCGGCTGATGCTGCTGCCACCCCAGATGGTGCAGCAGTGCCGCAGCCGTCTTCAGGGGCAGCAGCAGCAGCAGAAGCAAGATCAAAAACAGCAGCAGCAGCAGCAGCAGCAGCAACAACAGCAACACCGTCTTCCGCAGCCTCTTTTGCTGCGTTTAGAAACAGCTGGAGCAGCACAAATTTGTCTCCAAGTGTCTCCACTCCAAATTCCTCGATTTACCCCTGGGCAGCTGACAGCAGCAGCAGCAGCAGCAGCAGCAGCAGCAGCGCAGGCAAGGCGCGAGTTGCCCCAACTTTCTTCCTGCGCAGCAGCAGCAGCAGCAGCAGCAGCAGGCTGGGGTCTCTGCAGCAGCAGCAGCAGCGGCGGATGCTGGACGAGGAGACAGCAATGGATTTAATTGAGGTGGACAATGTGGAGACATTTGTGGGCTGCGACTTCAAAGGGTCTGCTGCTGCTGCTGCTGCTGCTGCTGCTGCTGGGAGGTACGGCGTGTCTGCTGCTGCTGCTGCAGCGGGAGCGCGCGCTGCAGCGGGCGCCGGGGCGTGGGGCTTTGCTGCCGGCAGCTCCGCAGCAGCCCCGCCCCCCGCAGCAGCAGCAGCAGCAGCAGCAGCAGCAGCAGCAGCAGCAGCAAGAGGCGACAAGCTGGCCTCGCTGCTGGTGGACCAGGAAGACCAGAGCTTCCTCCGCTCCAGCAAATATGCTGCTGTTGCTCGCCGCATTTTGGCAATAATAGAAAGCGGCCGTTTCGGCCAAAATAATGTTCCTTGGGAGCAGCTCCACGATCCCGATCCCGATCCCGATCCCGATCCCAGGCCCCCCCCGCAGCCCACAGCTGAGGCCGCCTCCCCAGGTGAGGCGGACGCATGCATGCGTGCATGCTTGCATGCTTGCATGCATGCATGCATGCATGCACGTGCATGCATGCACGTGCATGCATGCAGTTGTGCATGCGTTTTGGGGCTGTCTGCGTGTGCTGCTGTCTTGGCAGGAGCTGCTGCTGCTGCTGCTGCTCCGAGCCGTCGCGTCCGCTTTGCTGCGCCCGACGAGGCCCCTGCGGCTGCCCCCAGCCAGCAGCAGCAGCAGCAGCAGCAGCAGCAGCAGCAGGGGCTGCGGCCGGCGCTGAAGAACAGTGTGGGGCCCCGGAGGCGGCGCTGCGAAAAGGTTATTGTTGCTGCTTCCTTTTGGGAGTCTCTTTTTCTCTTGGGACAATTTTTAGAAAGACAAAATGTCCGCTGCGGCTACTTCACCGAACGGGTGGGCCATTCAGCCCAAGTGCATGCAAACGCATGCAAACGCATGCAAATGCATGCAGATGCATGCAAACGCATGCAAATGCATGCAAGTGCAGGCAAACGCATGCAAATGCATGCAAACGCATGCAAATGCATGCTAATGCATGCAAATGCATGCAAATGCGTGCAAGTGCATGCATGTGCATGCAAACGCATGCAAATGCATGCAAATGCATGCAAATGCATGCAAATGCGTGCGAGTGCATGCATGTGCATGCAAACGCATGCAAATGCATGCAAATGCATGCAAATGCATGCAAATGCATGCAAATGCATGCAAATGCATGCAAATGCGTGAAAATGCATTGGAAGGCATGCTAATGCATGCTAATGCATGCTAATGCATGCTAGTGCACGCTAATGCATGCAAATGCATGCGATGCATGCAAATGCATGCAAATGCATGCAAATGCATGCAAATGCAAATGCATGCGAGTGCATTTGTTTGCATGCATGCGATGGGTGGTCCGGTGTTTTTGAGCAGTGTCTGTACACCGCACGCATGCGCATTTGTGTTTTTGTGTTTTTGCTGCATGCAGAAAATTGCATATTTTTTATTCTTCCGATATTCTATCAAAATGAGCTTTATTTATTCACATTTTTGTTTATTTTTGTTTATTTTTGTTTATTTTTGTTTATTTTTGTTTATTTATATCTATTTTCGTTTATTTGAATGTCTTTTAATGCATGCTGCGGGCTGCATGCAGCTGACTGGGCCAAGTGGTGCTGTTGGGCTAATGGGCTATTAAATGTTTGCAATGGGTCTTTTCTTATCATATTTATTTATATTTATGTTTGTTTACTTTAATATATATATGTGTATATATATATATATATATATATATATATATATATATATATATATATATATATATTTTTTGCATGCATACATACAATAAATATTTCCTGAGTCGCATGCATTGCATGCACAAGCACATGAACATGTTCTTACACATTCCTAGTTACTTATGCATATGCATTAAATATATATACATACACATTAGCATATAGTTGTCGATTTACATCTATTTCAGATTGCAATCTCGAATTTTCCCTGCCGCTGCTGCTGCTGCTGCTGCTGCTGCTGCTGCTGCTGCTGCTGCTGCAGACGGAACGGAAGCTGGCGGTTGCTGCGCTGCGCAGCTTCGTGGAAGGAGATGAAACTCAAGTTTTGCTGCTGTCGCTTTCTGTGGGGGCCCACGGGCTGGACTTGAGCTGCGCCTCCCACGTGTTGGTCCTCGATCCCCCCACAGACCCCAATCTGCAGCAGCAGGCGAGCTGCTGCTGCTGCTGCTGCTGCTGCTGCTGCTGCTGCTGCTGAGGGTGCTGCTGCTGATGCTGCGAACTACCCGGTTTCCGCTCGCTGCTTGCACGGCGGCTGCTGCTGCTGGTGGCGCTGCTGCTGCAGATGTATAGCCTTGAGTCGTCCGCCCCTAAGTGCTGCTGCTGCTGCTGCTGCTGGCTGCTGGCTGCTGCTGCTGCTGCTGCTGCTGTGCTGGTGCTGCTGCTGCTGCTGCTGCTGCTTGTCTGTCGCCTGGGCGCAGCGAGCGCGAGTGCCGGTCACGCGTTTGTTCGTCTCTTAAAGCAGCAGCTGCTGCCGGTGCCGCCATGGGTCTTTGAGCCTGCTTTCGCTGCTGCTGCTGCCGCTGCTGCTGCTGCTGCTGCTGCTGCTGCTGCTGCTGCTGCTGCTGCTGCTGCAGGTGGTGGCGAGGGCGCACCGGATGGGGGCCCTGCGTCCAGTTCACGTGGAGATATTTGTGCAGCGGGGCTCCATTGAAGAAACCATTTTGCTGCGGAGAGAAGAATGGGCCCAAATCGAAGCTGGGGGGCCCCCCTTGGAGGGGCCCCCGTTGCTGCAGCAGCAGCAGGTGAGCTGGCTGCGGTGTACGTACACCCCAGCGCCCCACAGAGCTGCGCATTCTTTTGTCTTTTTTGCGCCATTTCCTTTTTATTGCTTTTTGTTTTGTTTCCTTTTTATTGTCTTTTTTCTGTTATTTCTTTTTTGTTTTCTTTTTAATTTTTTCCTGTTTATTGTCTTCTTTGTACTTCCCCCTCTTTGTTGTCTTCTTTTTAATGCTTCTTTTTTGTTGTTTCCTTTCCGTTTATTCTTTTTTGTTTTCTTCTTTTTATTTTCTCCTTTTGTTTTCCTCTTTGTGTCTAAATATCTTTTATGTTTTTGCATTTGCATGCAATAATGCATGCAAGCATTTTGCATTAAAAGTATAAATAAGTCCACTTAAGTAAATCAAATGAAAACTAGAAAACAAATATATACCCTTAAATACCTATTTAAATCCAAATCCAATTATATGTTTTTATTTATTTGTGCACTTAAATACAACAATTAAATCCAAACTTAATTTAATTTTTTTATTTAAACAAATAAAAATATTAAGTTAAATTTAGTTTTAATTGTTCTGTTCTTTTTGTCATTAGGACTCCGCCCAAGGAAGTTTCCCAGCAGCAAATGCCTTAAGTTTCCGCTCGGGCTCCAATACCCCTGTGGGGGGCCCCCTGGGGGCCCCCCTGGGGGCCTCCCGAGGGGCCTCCCGGGGGGCCCCCGGGGGCCCCAGCGGGGGCAGGGGCCCCCGGAGGCCCCGGGACAAACCCACTGGAGAGTACTTGAGGCATGGGAGGGGCAAGCAAGACTCGTGGAAGAAAGGAGAAGATGGAGGTAAGGAGGGTTTAGGGTTTAGGGTTTAGGGTTTAGGGTTTAGGGTTTAGGGGGCCACTCAGGTACTGCGTAGGGTCAAGGGCTTTTGTGCCAAAGCTAGCTGCATGCGCTGCCCTGCGACATTGAGTGTCCAGGGTCTAGGATTTAGGGTTTAGGGTTTAGGGTTTAGGGTTTGGGGTCTAGGGTTTAGGCCTAATAAGTTACTTGGGATATCCCACACCCAGAAAGCCCCCAAACCCTCCAGCCCCAAGCCCTAGAACGCGCCTGTGCATGCGCATGCATGCGCATGCAGGCCCAGGGGGCCCCAAGGGTCCAGGGGGCCCCGAGACTCCCGGGGGCCCCGAGGGCTCCGGGGGCCCCGGGGGCCCCGAGGGCCCCGGGGGCCTCGGGAGCCCTGGGGCCCCGGGGGGCCCCGGGGGCCCCGGGGGCCCCGGGGGCCCCGGGGGCCCCGGGGGGCCCCCCGAAAGCCCCCGAGAGGCGTGGCTGCCTGTGGGGGCCCCCAAGGAAACGAAACTGCGATTAATGCCTCAGCCATCTTGGGGCTGTTTGCTGGCGGAGGCGAAGGGGAGAAGAGATGCTTTTCAGCAGTCGACGGAAACCCTTTTGAGGTCGCTGAAATTCGTCCCCTAAACCCTAAACCCTAGCCTAAACCCTAAACCCTAAACCCTAGCCTAAACCCTAGCCTTAACCCTAAACCCGACCTCTACGGAGAATATCCTTTGTTGTACTTTGTTGTTGGACCTGCCCGAACGAACCTGGGAAAGGGTTATTTTAGACGTAAACAGAGTGAAAAGGGTTTAGGGTTTAGGGTTTAGGGTTTAGGGTTTAGGGTTTGGAAGCAGCACTGAAGGCGCTCCGGCGCACAGGATGGTAGGAACGAGCGGAGGCCTGCAGAGCGTTGAAGAGTTTAGGGTTTAGGGTTTAGGGTTTAGGGTTTAATAAGTGGAAAGTAGGAGGCTGATGCTTGGGAGAAAAGAGGCAAAGAGAAGGATAGACCGTAGACAGGAATAAACACAACAACCCCACCGGACCAGTGGACCTCTGCTGTTTGCTGCAGTGGTTTCTGCTGCTGCAAACTTCATTATTTCGTCTTTTTGATAATTTATAATTCAAAAAATTGAACTAAAATGAATAATTGAACAAAAAGGAGCAATAAAAGAAGCAACAGGGGTTTGCGAGGCCCCTTGGGGGCCCCCCCGGGGGGCCCCAGGGGGTGTAGGGGGGCCCCTAGGGGGCCCCCCTGGCCTCCTGCTGCTCTTGGGTTTCACTATTCTTTTTCATTTATCTTTTTGTTTTATTTAAAAACATTTTGTGAACAAAATTGCCTGCGAGGCGGCCTGCGGTTAGCGGGGGTGCTGGGGTGTACATACACCTCAGCTTGCCACAGCCACCCAACGCACCAGGGGCCCCTGGGGGCCCCCAGGGGCCCCCGGGGGCCCCCAGAGCTTTCTTAAAGGGGGCCCCCCATGCTTATTCCTGCATTCTATGGCTGGAGGAGGAGGGGCTGCGGGGGGCCCCACGGGGGGCCCCCAAGGGTGCCTTCTAGGGCCCCCCAGGGCCCTTGGGGGCCCCCGGGGGGCCCCCCCTGAGGGCCCTGGGGGGCCCCTTAAAAGCCCTGTACCCATTAGCGAGTTCGGAGTGGGCCAAATAATTAGCATGCAGTTGAAGGGCTTTATGGCTTTTAAGTCGTCTGTGCAGATCTTCTTCTCCCCCTACACCAACCTCGTACGCCAAGGGTTTAGGGTTTAGGGTTTAGGGTTTAGGGTTTAGGGTTAGGGTTTTGGGTTTGGGGTGTAGGTGGCTTTGACCCTGCACTGCTCAGCCACTGCTACACATCCTTCTCCCTTGGCCCTAGCGGAGCCCTAGGGTTTAGGGTTTAGGGAGTAGCCCTAGGTTTTAGGGTTTAGGGTTTAGGGTTTAGGGTTTAGGGTTTAGGGTTTAGGGTTTGTGCAGATTGCGTCATGTAACGGCGTCGGGAAAAGCACCATTGTATCAGCCATGCACTTTGCGCTGGGCATCCGCAGCACCCGCAGCAGCAGCAGCAGCAGCAGCAGCCGCAGCAGCAGCAGCAGCAGCGCGGCAGCAGCAACGGCGAGGGCGGCGAGCCAGCCACAGCAGCAGCAGCAGCAGCAGCAGCAGCAGCAGCAGCAGCAGCAGCTGCTGCTGCAGTTCTTAACTTATGGAGGCCAGCGGGCCTTCGTTTGCCTCTGGCTGAAGGGAAAAGGAAAAAATGAAATTGTTTCAATTCAAAGAGACTTGGAAAAAGTAAAGAAATTCAAACAATAATAAATAAATAAATAAATAAATAAATAAATAAATAAATAAATAAATAAATAAATAAATAAATTTATAATTTAAAAGGTAAATTAAAATGAAATTTAAAAAAATCAAATAAAAATAAATTAAAAAAAAAATAAATGTGCCAAGCTGCAAGAGCCTCAATTCAGCTGCACGCACAGCCCCCCCACGGTTTAGGGTTTAGGGTTTAGGGTTTAGGGTTTAGGGTTTAGGGTTTAGGGTTTAGGGTTTGCAGGGCCCGAAGGGTTTGCGGAGTCGGTACTTGTTGAACGGAGAAGAGGCGAAGTGGGGCGAGGTGGAGAGACACCAGAAGTTGCTGCTGCTGCGCGCAAATAATTATCTTTGTTTTATGCAGCAGCAAACTGTTTCTTTATTTGGTTCTTTAACTCCCAAAGAGCTGCTTGCAAACACTCTCCAGGTCTGCTGCTGCTGCTGCTGCTGCTGCTGCTGCTGCTGCTGCTGCGGTGCTGCTGCTGCGGTGGCGCTGCGGGGGGCGCGCTGGGGGTGGAGCTGCTGCTGCTGCTGCTGCTGCTGCTGCTGCTGCTGCTTCTGGGTTGCTGCTGCTGTCGCTTTGGGCGCTGCAAAGGGACTGGAGGTTGCCTCCCTGCTGCTGCTGCTGCTGCTCATGCTGCTGCTGCTGCTGCTGCTGCTGCTGCTGTTTGTGTTAGGCAATAAACGAGAAGGATGCGCAGTGTCTGGCGAGTCTGCAGCAGCAGCAGGAGCAGCTGCAGCAGCTGCTTTCCTCGCTGGAGTCCGTTCGTGACCAGTGGTCAGTGCTGCAGCAGCAGCAACGGCAGCTGCTGCAGCAGCAGCAGCAAGTTACTGATTACTACAACCTCAAACGACGCCTCACACTTTGCGAGGGGCGCATTCTGCGCGTACGGCCCTGCTGCTGCTGCTGCTGCTTTTGCTGCTGCTGCTGCTGCTGCTGCTTCTGCTGCTGCTGCTGCTGCTGCTGCTGCTAGAAGCAGGCCCAAACTGCTGCTGGGCAAAAAAGGACCTTTTTTGCTGTTTGTTCTCACCAACCCGCAGCTGTTGCTGCTCTTGTTGCTGCTGCTGCTGCTGCATTCTGGAACAACTGCTGCTTCCTGCTGCTGCTGCTGTTGTTGCTGCTGCTGCAGCTGCTGGCTGAAGAAGCCTACGGGCGCTACAAGACAGCCAAGGGCGAGCTAACTGCTGCTCGTGCTGCAGTTGAGCCGCTGCAGCAGCAGCAGCAAGCAGCAAAAGAGAAACTTGAAAGAAAGAGACAGGAGCTGCAGCAAAGAGAGGAAGCACTTAAGCAGCAGCTGCAAGACGCAGCAAAACACAAACAGGAAGTGCAGCAGCTGATCGAGAAGTTCCACTCCGTAAGACAAGCTGCTGCTGCTGCTGTTCCTGCTGCTGCTGCTGCTGCTGCTGCTGCTGCTTCCCCTACTGTTGACGCCAACGCTGCTGCTGCTTTTATCTCTGCTGCTGTTGCGTCTGACGCTGCTGCTTCTGCTGCTAAACGCCTGCTGATAAAGCTCCTGCTGCTGCTGCTGCTGCTGCTGCTGCTGCTGCTGCTGTTCAGCAGCAGCAAGGGCTAGACGAAGCAGCAGCAGAGCTAGATGCTTACCCGCAGCAGCTGCATGCGCTGCGGCGGCGGCTGCTGCTGCAAAGGGAAAAGGCCCTGGACCCTAAGGCGCAGCAGCTAATGCTCGAGGAGACGCTGCAGCAGCTGCTCAACAATAGGCAGCAGCAGCAGCAGCAGCAGCAGCAGCAGCAGCAGCAGCAGCACCAGAAGGGAGAACCGTCGGCTTCGGTAACAGCCCTTATCCGAGACCCTGAATAATAGCAGCAGGAGAAACACAAGAGCGATGCAGCAGCTAGCTGCAGCTAGCTGCAGCTAGCTGCAGCTAGCCACGTCTAGCAGCAGCTAGTTGCTGCTACTCTACAGCTAGCTGCAGCTAGCTGCTGCTATTATATAGCTAGCTGCAGCTAGCCGCAGCTAGCTGTAGAGAACCGCAGCTGTCTGTAGCTAATTATCCGCAGATCTGTCAAGAGCTGGAGAGTACGTTGGTCGCTGCTGCGCATGCCGTCTCTTGCTGCTGCTGCTGCTGCTGCTGCTGCTGCTGCTGCTGCTGCAGGCGCTGCCGCCTCCCGTGGGGCCTGAGGAGACGGAGCAGCAGCTGCAGCAGCAAAACCGGAAGCTGGCTGAACTGCGGCAGCAGCTGAGCAGCACTTCGCGGCAGCTGCGCAGCACCCGCGGGGCGCTGCAGGAAGCAGGGGACCGTTTGCTGCTGCTGCAGCGGCTGCAGCGGCAGGAGCAGCAGCAGCAGCAGCAGCAGGAGCAGCAGCAGCAGCAGCAGCTGCTGCAGGACCTCACCCGCCTTGAGCTGGGCTACGATGTAGGGACTGTCTCCAGAGGCCTGCAGCTGCTGAAGACCCACAAATTCAAAAGCCAAGTCAAGGGACCTCTAGGCCTTATTGTCAAGGTGCTGCTGCTGCTGCTGCTGCTGCTGCTGCAGTTGCTGCTGCTACTGCTGCGGCGGCGCTGTTGCTGCTGCTGCTGCAGTTGCTGCTGCTACTGCTGCGGCGGCGCTGCTGCTGCTGCAGTTGCTGCTGTTGCTGTTGCACTGCTGCTGTTTCGGCTCATAATGGTGCTGCTGAAGCTTCTGGCTCCGCTGCTGCTGCTGCTGCTGCTAGTTGTGCTGCTGCAGCAGCAGCAAATATACATATTTGCGTTAATATATATACATCTTCATAGTACCCATTTTGTAAATTAACATATTTTAAGGGGATAGATATTTAAATAGACTATTTATGCGTAAATAAATATAGAAATATAAATGAAGAAAAACATGGTTGTTTATAAAATATTTACATCTAAAATATATATATATATATGTAGGTTAAAAATTAAAAAAAATTTAATTTGTTTATATTTATAAATGCATTTGTATATACTTGTACTTATATGTGCATTTAAATTTATTCAAATTTATTTAGATCTGCATGCATTGGCGCATGCACTTATGTATCATTTCATTTAAAGAAATAAAAGAAGTGCATGCATTAATGCATGCAAATTCGCAACTTTTGATGAAATGTTTGCGTCTGCATGCAACAAAGCCATTTGCAATTGTTGAAAAGTGATTTGTTTTGTAAAATGCGGAAATTTGATTTATTTATTCGCTTTTTTGGCCTTTTGAAAGAAAATTCGGCTTTGCTGCTCCCGTGGGGTGTACGTACACCCCACGGGGTGTACGTACACCCTGTGGGGTGTACGCGCACCTCGTGGGGTGTACGTACACCCCACGGATCGTCTTTTCTGCATGCGTGAAGTGCAATTAAATGGACTTTGGTTTTTAAATGGAGTCCTTTTATTGGCAAATATAAAGCATTAAATGCATGCATGCATGCACAAAAAGAGGATTTGATGAAAACAAAATAAGTCGAATTTATTTGCATGCAGGTTTTAATTTGGTATTTTTAAAGTCAAATTCGAGGCCATTTCCGCATGCATGCGCGTAAATGAAAACAAATAAAGTTCATAATATTTTAAATTAATAAAAACAAATTAATGTCATAATAAATAAATAAATAAAAATACTTAAATGACGAATCACATAAGTGGAATGGAAGTACACAGAAGCGTGGGGTGTATATACACCGCACAAACGCGGCCACACACATTTTCGCTGCTGCTGCAGCTGCTGCAGCAAACGGGAAGCAGCAGCTGCAGCAGCTGCTGCAGCTGCTGCAGCTGCTGTTTGCTGCAGCTGCTGCAGCTGCAGCAAACGGGCGACAGCAGCGCAGCACTTGACAGCAAAGGGAGACAGAAAAAGAAAGGCTTATTTATTAATTAATTAATTAATTAATTTATTTATTTATTTATTTATTTATTTATTTATTTATTTATTTATTTATTTATTTATTTACTTGTTTTGCATGCAGGTTCGAGACAGCAGCATGCAAGCCGTTGCTGCTCATTTCTTGCGCAGCAAACTTCTCAGCTTTTTGTGTCTTGACGCTTCGGAGGACTTTCGAGTTCTTTCTCGAGCAAACGTCAGGTGCTTTTGCCTCGACCCTGCTGCTGCTGCTGCTGCTGCTGCTGCTCCGGGCGCAGCAGCAGCAGCAGCAGCAGCAGCAGCGCGGAGACCCCACATGACGCAGGCCCTGCATGCAGCGGGGGTTTTGGGATTTCTGGCGGATTACCTCGAAGTCCCTGAGGGTTTTGAAAGTACCTTTAATGAGTACACGAGGGCCCACTTGTGTCTGGTGTGCAGCAGCAGCCTGACGGAGCAGCAGGAGCAGCAAATGCAGCAAGCAGCAGCAGCAGAGCTGCAGCAGCAGCGCTTCAGCGCACAAGAAATTGTTTACTATTTGGGGCTGCATGCACACCGCCTCAAAAGAAGCAGCTATGCTGCTGCAGGTTTTGTGCATTCTGTGGTGGCGGTGCCCCGGCGGCCGCCGGTGCTGCTGCTGCAGCAGCAGCAGCAGCAGCAGCAGCAGCAGCAGCAGCAGCAGGTGCTGCAGCAGGAGCAGAAAATCAAGAAACTCAGGGACTCCGAGCAGCAGCTCGAGGCGCAGCAAAGGGCCCTTGAGGAACAAGAAGCAGCAGAAAGAGACAAGAGGGATCTGCTGCGGCTGCAGCAGCACGAGCAGCAGCAGCAGCGGGAAGAGGAGCTGCGGCTGCGCGAGCGCATTGCTGCAGCAGCAGCAGCAGCAGCAGCAGAGCAGCAGCGCTGCTCTGCCTTAGCAGCAGAACTTGCTGCAGCGCCCTCCATAAGGGAGACACTCTGCAGCAGCAAACAGAAGCAGCTCGAGACCATGCAGCAGCAGCTGCTGCTGCTAATAACTGCAGCGCAGCAGATAAGCAGCAGCCAGCTGCTGCTGCAGCCCCTAAAGGCAGCAGCAGCAGATATAAAAAAAGCAAAAAAAAATATTCAGAAGGACGAGCAAAAGCTCCTAGAGCAACAAACAAAAGTAACGCAAACCCTAAACCCTAAACCCTAAGCCCTAGTCCACGCAAACCCTAAACCCTCAACCCTAGGCCCCAAACCCTAGCTTTTGCAAACCCTAGCCATCAATCCAGCGTACGTAAAACCTAAACCCTAAACCCTCGCCTGCGCAAACCCTAGGCCCTCCTTTGCAAAGCCTAAACCCTAGTCCTGTGCGTTGTGGGCCCGGGCGGGCAAGGAGCGTTTAGGGTTTAGGGTTTAGGGTCTAGGGTTTAGGGTTTAGGGTTTAGAGCTAGGGTTTATCGGCTGCAAAGGCAAAGGAGGGTTTCTGGCGGGGGTTTAGAGTTTGCTGCTGATGCGAAGACCTTTCTGCCAAGTGCCAGTCCTTAGGGTCTGCGGCTTAAAGATCAAGGCCCAGAGTTTAGGGTTCAGGGTTTAGGGTTTAGGGTTTAGGGTTTAGGGTTTAGGGTTTAGGGTTTAGGGTTTTAGGGTTTAGGGTTTAGGGTTTAGGGTTTAGGGTTTTAGGGTTTAGGGTTTAGGGTTTAGGGTTTAGGGTTTAGACCACTGCGAGAATAGTGACTGCGAAGGCCTCCAGGTGGCGCTTCACGAGGGGCAGTTTGGAAGACAGCGCAGCCAAACGTGGCGCGGTACTACGCGGACGCGAACGTAAACCGCCCGAGGCAGTATTGGGATTATTTAGGGTTTAGGGTTTAGGGTTTAGGGTTTTAGGGTTTAGGGTTTAGGGTTTAGGGTTTAGGGTTTAGGGGGGTTTAGGGTTTAGGGTTTAGGGTTTAGGGTTTAGGGTTTAGGGTTTAGGGTTTAGGGTTTAGGGTTTATGCAGGGCGCGGGAAACACCCCCGCGTTGGTGAACAGTTTGTTGACTTCGCTGTGCAACATTTCGCCCTTCTTTAGGGTTTAGGGTTTAGGGTTTAGGGTTTTAGGGTTTAGGGTTTAGGGTTTAGGGTTTAGGGTTTAGACCACTGCGAGAATAGTGACTGCGAAGGCCTCCAGGTGGCGCTTCACGAGGGGCAGTTTGGAAGACAGCGCGTCAGGTGGCTGCCGCACGTGGAGGGCGTCGTGAGGGTTTTGTGCGAGAGGTTTAAAACCCTCATGAAAACTGTCAGCCCCGAAGCAGATGGCCGCATTTGTCTTCTCGGCACAAACCCTAAACCCTTGGGCCCTGCTGCTGCTGCTGCTGCTGCTGCTGCTGCTGCTGCTGCTGCTGCAGCTGGGAGCCCAGCGAGCTCCCAGGCGCCGCTGGGCGCGGCGTCTTCTGCAGCAGCAGCAGCGCCCGCAGCAGCAGCAGCAGCAGCAGCGCCCGCAGCAGCAGCAGCAGCAGCAGCAGCAGCAGCAGCAGAAAGGGTTTGCTTTTTGGGGGATTTGTCTCCACTTCCGGACTTCAACAATCTGCAGCTGCTGCTGCAGATCAGCTTCCGAGCAGCAGCGCCGCTGCGGCGGCTCAGCAACACAAACTCGGGGGGAGAAAGAAGTCTTGCTGCAGTGCTTTATTTGCTTTCTGTGCAGGTCTTTTTAATTTAATTCTTTTATTTTATTTTATTTTATTTTATTTCTTTTTATTTCTTTCTTTATTTGCTTTCTTTTGCTCCATTTCCCCCCGCATTTCCACCTAATCCTCGTTTGTTAGCGCTCTGCTGTTGCTGCTGCTGCTGCTGCCGCTGCTGCTGCTGCTGCTGCTGCTGCTGTTTCGCTTTTGCAGTTTCGCTGCTGCTTCTGCTGCTCCGCCCCTGCTGCTGCTGCAGCAGCTGTTCCTGCTGCTGCTGCTGCTGCTGCTCTGCAGCAGAGGGCAGCTGCTAATGTCTTTTCTGTTTTATTTGTTTAATTGGATTAAAAGATTGGAAGCAAACTTTTGCTGCTGCTTGGCCTCAGGCTTTTGCCCAAGGGTCTTTTAGGGTTTTGGATGAAATCAATCAGGGCCTCGACTCCGAGCGAGAAGCCCTTTTGTTTCGGCTGCTGTCTGAAGCAGCCCACGGCATGCATGCGCAGCAGCAGCAGCAGCAGCAGCAGCAGCAGGAGGTGGGGGAAGCGGAAAGCAGCAGCAGCAGCAGCAGCAGCAGCAGCAGCAGCAGCAGCAGCGGCAAGAAGAGGCAGCTGAGTCTCACGCAAGGCCCCTCAAAACGCCGCCCGCAGGGCCCCGCAGAAGCGCCCGACCCCCAGCAGCAGCAGCAGCAGCAGCAGCAGCAGCAGGAGCAGCAGCAGCAGCAGCAGGAGCAGCAGCAGCAGCAGGAGGGGGTGCAGTATTTGCTGCTGACGCCGCATTTGATTCCCACAGTGGACTTGTCTTTTATTTCTTTGCAGTTCATTTTCAATGGGCCAGGGAAATTCGAACAAAAACACTTTTCAATTGAAGACCAAATCCGCAGACTCAAAAACCGCCGCAAACCCTAAACCCTAAACCCTAAACCCTAAACCCTGAGGGAGGCCTTAAACACTTCCTGCTCAGAAGCGACGCGCGCTGGGCCGTAGGGCAAACACGCCCCTCATTCCCTGAGAGCTGCCTCTTAGGGTTTAGGGTTTAGGGTTTAGGGTTTAGGGTTTACGGGTTCTGAGAGACCTCAGAACTTCTAAAGAAAGCATTTGCGGTTCTACTAGGACCTTCCGACATATTTATTTGTTTATTTTATTCAATTATATTTTTATTGTTTATCATTTGCTATTTATGTATTTATTTATTTACTTCTATTTATTTATTTATTTATTTATTTATTTGTTTATTAATTATAGCTAAAGCGGAAGAGGCGGGATAGAAGTCGAGAGCCTCCGGCGCAGTGCTTGTCTAGGGTTTAGGGTTTAGGGTTTAGGGTTTGGGAGCGAGGCAGAGAGTGCACATTCGCTTGGGGAAGAGTGGAGATATGTAGAAGCGCAAACCCTAAACCCTAGTTGCTGCGCAGCTGCCTACTTAAACCCTAAACCCTGGTTTGCTGCACTGCTCCTTACGAAACCCTAAACCCTAATTCGTTGCATTGCTCCTAACGTAAACCCTAAACCCTAGCCTCACTTTGTTGCATTTGTTCTTATCTAAACCCTAAACCCTAGTAGGCTGAATTGCTTTGAACCCCTCCCTCCCACGGCCCAGCGTTTCCGGGCGGGAATGTGTATCCGCTGATTTAGGGTTTAGGGTTTGGCAGAGAGGAGCCCCTAAGCCCGCTGAAAACTGGCTTGTGCCTCGCAGTAGTAAAACTGGTTAAAAGTCGCCCAAAGTTACGGGACCAAACCCTAAACCCTAAACCCTAATTGGTGGTTTGTGCTGTTGGCGCTGCGCTCGTTTCTTCCTTCGCAGTCCACCTGTGGAAACCCCGAGGCCCCGCCGCTGGCGCCTTTCTTCATTTAAATGAAATAAAAAGATGAAATAAAACAAAATTTGCTTTTTGGAGTTTAATTCTGCAAAGTGTTTGCAAAAAAGGGTACAGTTGGGGGCCCCCAAGGCGCGCGGAGCCGCAGGGGCCTCCGGGGGCCCCCCGAGTTGCGTATATTGCAGATCTCGTTCCGTTTATAAATTTAAATTGTATTTTTGAATAAATATATTTATTTGTTGGTTTGTTTATTATATATTTTCTAAGTACAAAGCAGCTTTTGGACGCATGCAGCGCCAGCAGCACGGCCAACCGCCATGGCAGCAGCAGCAGCAGCAGCAGCAGCAGCAGCAGCAGAAGAGGCCCCCCCGTCGACCGAAGCTGAGTGCTCTCCAGGAGTGAGGGAGTCGACGGGGGCGCCTGCAGCAGCAGCAGGAGCTGCTGCTGCTGCTGCTGCTGCTGCTGCTGCTGCTGCTGCTGCTGCGCCTTCCAGCGGCGACAGCGACAGCAGGGGGCCCCCGGTGCCCTCTTCAGCGGGGGCCCCCCCAGGTCTTCCCCCCGGGGCCCCTCCAGGGAATCCGCCGGGCCCCCCCCCGGGGCCCCCC
>NW_013653302.1:0-1836 GCF_000499385.1 Eimeria necatrix
GCACAAATCACATGTGCTTGCCATGTCGATAATCAGGAGCATCAAATCATGCCTCCCTAAAAGAAAAACGCCTCCACTTCTGCTGCCAGAACTAGGCAAGAAGTGCTCTATAAACTGCCCCAGCAGCTCAAAACTGTCATCCTGGAACTAGCAACCCGGTGTGAAAACTCACAGGCTGTGAGTGGGTTCATTTTGCGAAAGTTTTCCTTTATCTCAACGCCACCACGTGGGGTTTCAAACGCAAGGGGGAAGGACCATGACCCTAGCAAATTGTTAAACGTACTCCCTGCGATTCAGCAGCACCAAGCTAATGTAGGCGCTTACTTTGACTTGTAGAACGCTCTAGCAGGCTTTTGATGCACATGCTGCTACTGTAACATCGAAAAACGCTCTGTCTGTTGATATGCAAAAATAGACAGATTGAAGCCGAATGGGCCAAAAATGCATAAGCCAAAAGTAAATCGTATCTCAGTAGCAGCCCTAATCAGCTGTACTTTAATTGAAAACACACCAGCTGGTCATCTCATAAGGCTTCTTCACTTTTAAGCCTGTCGCACAGCTTCTGAAGAGCTGACGCTTTTTTCTGATTAACTGTATTGCAGGATGCCTGCTGCTGAGACACTAGACTAGCGCAATTGGGCTAAAATTACCCGTCCGTCTGTTCTATTCGTGTAATCTTATTTTTAATATCGATCATCTTCATGCCCAAGACAATAAGCATAGGCATAATGATGTAAAGGAGCTAACCAGACTGCTTTACTCCGTTTATTTAAAAGGGTGAGAGGGAAGTAAACACACACTATTGAAAGCAGCATACATGCTGAAAATAATGTGAATTGCGTCCCTAAAGTAAAAGAAACCTTTATTCAAATAGAAGAAGGGAACAAAGACGCTTTTTCTGCCTGTTGACCCAGTGTAATGACTGGGCTCAAAGACTAGGCCACAGAGGACGTTCCGATTTATATCGCCCTAGGTGTTCCCGACAGTTTTATGCAGCCATGCAAATCACTTCATGCCGCACTGCTTTTCGAGCAAATTTGATGCACACCTTTTTCGTGGACGGAGCAGCTACTAGCTGCGTTGCTATCCCCCCCAAACCGATATGAATGTGAAAATGCCACGCAACAACCATGCACTCGGGCAAAAACATCAAACATGAGCGCAACGTACGCTCTGATTTCGTTTCGGTTGCAACAAGCGTTTGCGACCGTAATACAGTTTTTAGCAGGCAAACAGAATACCTACATTCTGGCGAAGAGGTGGTGCAACCACGGAATGCTTATAATGCTCTTAAAGACCTCGTGCCTTTAAACATGGTGTAGACAACACAGAAAATAGAAAGCCAGCCTTTGGCATTGCTCTGATCAAAGCAATGGAAATGAAAGGAGAGGTTAGTGCACCGTCGGCGCATTAGACGCACATTCTGCACCGACGAAAACGCTCTAATTCCACATTCTACCCAGTTGAAGTGAAAGCACAAATGCAGGGAGGTTTGGATAAAAAGCAAAATCCTACACCATCGAGCCATGAGGTATAGCTCGTGGCTTGGTGGTGTAGCACTTTGCCTTTCATCCACTCTGAACATAATGAAAGTGCCGATAACGTACTGGCTCCACCAATCCAATTTTCTCCGGTCCAGGAATGGAAATACCATGCAGCTGACCGACAGGCCACCCATCATTTGAAGGCATAGCAAATACCATGCGTTTATTGGGCTATAGCAGTCCAGTGCCTCATCTGCTCCGCTATGCCCAAGCTGTGCATCATACCTGCCTAAAGCAGGCAAGCCCATACGTTCACTGTTCTCCATAGCTTCACGTGGCTAACAATACTTAC
>NW_013653303.1:0-2213 GCF_000499385.1 Eimeria necatrix
ACAAAACCGTGTAACGGACTTTTTTCGAATAAGCGGGATGCCCTTAGGCACCATTTACCACGACAGGGCGTCAAGGGGCATTTGTGATTCTATGCAACCGCTGCCCCACAAATGCGCAGGGCATGACAGAAAAGGACGGGGCAAGACGGAGTACTTTCTGGGGCAGTCCGCATGATCAAGGCGCAGTGCAACCCCATCACTGGGAGCAAAGGGCTCACTGTAAAATCACGAAACAGGCTAAACGTATTGTTTCGGTACAAACTGGCAACAACAGGCAAACGCGCAAAATGTGGGTACAGCTCCCTTTCAATTGGCCTGCTTGATGGCACAGTTTGATCAAGTCCTGAAACTGGCATCGTCCGTGCTCAAAGCCGCACGAGTGCGCGTACCATTTCACCTGTCGAACTCATTCGAGCGATTGTGCACGAATACCAGCTGTTCATACACAGGTGCCTGAATTTACTAACGTGCAAACATCCAGAAAAAGTGGTATTCACAAGTCAGTCAGGCGCGGATATCATTTACTGCTCAGCACTAATTGAAAAGCAAAAGCTTGCAAACGCTACAGCACATATAGAGTCGCCTGACGAGCCACAAGAATGTGAACTACGTATGAAGCACCCACTTAGCAGTTCCGAGGTCCGCCAATTCGCACTGCCACGAATCTGCGCGAACCCACAACAATGCGGCAGCGCATAGGGACCAAAAGAAAACAACGGCAAAAGGATGCCTCAGGGCGTGCTTAATAATGCCGGCAGAAACACAGGTACAAACAGGACAAGCACGAATCTGCCTTGTCCGTAGAGGTGACGCACCTCCTGTAAAATTCATGATAACACAGGCGCTTTCAGTCGACGACCGCCGGTTGTGAGTGGCTCTTTTCATGGAGCAAATAGATGAGAAACCGCACGAGTAGGTTGGCGGACGCAGAATCTGCCACCGCACTCAGCTGCGCCTTCATATGCCTCAAAAACTGTGCAAGCTAGGTCGCGCCTCGATGCGCATAACGCCTACATATGCATGCCTGTTTCGATTCGGATTTTCATGTGCAGAGAAAACGCTCAAAGCAGGAGAACCAAACGGAGAAAGAAAAGCGACACGAAACAGCGAACAAGCATACGCTTTGTTTGCATGACGGAGTGCCTAAGCATTCTTGCGACGTTGCATAAAGTGCAACAGCAAACGCTTCAAGGCCTTCAAAGCCTTCTACGCACTTATTTGCCACCTTCACACGCACGCGACCCACTGCTGCAGCTGCTTGCCACCCTAGCAAGTGCGGAAGGCACACAGGGCGTAGTGAGCTCATGCCTGATAGCATGTCTCTTTGTCTGCCAAGCCCACCCGCATCGTGCAGAACAACCCGCATTAGCGTACCTTCTGCGGTGAACCCCAAATTCTTCGCAGTTGGCACTGGATGCATAGTTGCTTGGCGATACCACAGCACAGCCATTAAAACGGGCGCCCGAAGGTCCTTGGAAGGCGCAGCGTCATCTCAGCTGGATGAGCGCAAGGAACGCAGCGTGGGTATGCCACAAGCTATGATAGCCCTGAAATTTCAAACAAATGTCCGCAGTCGCTCAGTGAAGTGGATTGCGGAAAGAGGAAAGGCAGCAAACATAGCGTTTCCGCTGCACCCTCGTGCGCCAACGCTCAGCAGGAGCTATTTCATCGATTGTCAGTCCCCATTGCCGCCGGCTCCTCCATCAAAGCAGCGGCGTACACGCTGCCCAGCCGGTATATTATTTACTCTCTTACCTATGCACTTACTAGGATATAATGTTATGCCACGTAGAATACCTGATTATCCTGACTTTACTTTGCACCGTCGATGTCACAGTGCGGGGGGCAGGGAGTAGCATGGCGTGTATGCGTCGTCCCACGAACTTGGCATCCCTTCAAAGGTGATTTCGCGTTCGCATAAAAGGAACATACCACCTGCGTGTGTTGTTTGCCTTCGTCGCTCAGGGCTAATAACACAAAAGACGTGCGTAAGTAAATCTAGAAAGATGTGACGTCAAAACCGTGTAACGGACTTTTTTCGAATAAGCGGGATGCCCTTAGGCACCATTTACCACGACAGGGCGTCAAGGGGCATTTGTGATTCTATGCAACCGCTGCCCCACAAATGCGCAGGGCATGACAGAAAAGGACGGGGCAAGACGGAGTACTTTCTGGGGCAGTCCGCATGATCAAGGCGCAGTGCAACCCCATCA
>NW_013653304.1:0-2604 GCF_000499385.1 Eimeria necatrix
CAGTCCTGCTGGGTAGGGTTTACTAGGGTTTAGGGTTTAGGGTTTACTAAGGAATCTATTTTAAGGGTTTGGGGCAGCTCAATTCCTCCCTTTTAGGGTTTGGGGTTTCCTAGGCTGTATGAGGGTTGAGAAGCTGCGGTTTTTAAGGGTTTGCGTGGATTAGGGTTTAGGGTTTAGGGTTTAGGGTTTGGACTTACTCAGGAACATCCTTTAATTTATTAAAACACTTCAATTGCCCTTTTTCCAAATATAAAATGTGAGACACAAACCCTAAAAGTCCGTCAAAAACGTGAGAGGAAATAACCACTGTGGACTGCAGCGTCTCAGACTCTTCCAGCAAAAACCTGAAAACAAATTAAAATGAAAAATAAATAAATTAATTAATTTGAATAAATAAATAAATAAATGAATAAATATAAATATAATTAATTAATTAATTAATTAATTCTTCATTCCTTATTTATTCAAAGTTTTAATACACTACGAGAAAAAAGAGCGAAAAAATGAAGTGCCTGAGGAGGGTTTAGGGTTTAGGGTTTAGGGTTTAGGGTTTGGCTGCCTGTAAAGCATTTCTCGAGAAACTATGTCCAAGTCCGAAACTGCTTCATCTAATAAATATATTTTTTTTCTTTCACTTAAAGAAGAAACCAATTGAGCTCTTTTTCTTTCTCCTGCAGATATTGCTGCCACCCGCCAACTCGCCTCCACCTGCAAAACCCTAAACCCTAAACCCTAAACCCTAAACCCTAAACCCCAAACCCTAGCCGCTGAACCCTCGTGCCTGGGGAAGGGCCCGGCTTGGAAGCGTCGATTGGAGGAGAGGAAGCGAGGGTTTGCACTTCGGGAACAAGTGAAAGCTCTAAACCCTAAACCCTAAACCCCCAACCCCAAACCCTAAACCCTAAACCCTAAACCCTAAACCGCGTTTTACCTGCAGCATCTGCATAAGGGTACGAACCCTCCAATTGGTGCATAGAAACTTTTGCCCGCAGCACTGGGGGCCCCCAGGGTGGCCCCTGTACCCTGGGGGGCCCCCAGGGGGCCCCTAAAGCAGGGGCAGCGTTTTAGAGAAAGGTTTAGGACTTCTTCTACGGTAACATCCATGGTGTAGTCTGAAGAAGCCCAAAACACGAATTAGGGTTTAGGGTTTAGGGTTTAGGGTTTAGGGTTTGGGGACTAGGGTTTGGGGTTTGCGGCTGGTGAGTTGAGAGCAGCTGACGCCAGAGACTAAGTCTCCCCTGCAGGCACTTGTAAGAGCATAGGGTTTAGGGTTTAGGGTTTAGGGTTTAGGGTTTAGGGTTTAGGGTTTACCGCCGCGCCACCAGGTGTTGAGGCAGCAAACTTCGTTGGAGAGGGAAGAATCATCAAAGGCCCTTCGGCCTAAAACGAGGAGTTCCCCTTCTTGAATCATCTGCGCCAAACCCTAAACCCTAAACCCTAAACCCTAAACCCTAAACCCTAAACCCTAATGGCCAAACCCTAAACCCTCAAGGCTTGTCTGGAGCTGGCATTTTGGCAAGCGATGCAAGCAGCCCACAGGCCGCTGTGGCTGTTCTAGGGTTTAGGGTTTAGGCCGCCGAGGACAAGGGTTTAGGGTTTAGGGTTTGGGGCTAGGGTTTAGGGTTTTGAAATACCATTTGGCCCCCCATGAGGCCTATCAAAGTGCTTTTGCCCGCGCCGTTGCTGCCCACAATCAAAACCCTCGAGCCTTGGGGGATTTCGAAGGACACATTGAAGAGCGAGTAGGGTTTAGGGTTTAGGGTTTGGCCGCTAGGGTTTAGGGTTTGGCCGCTAGGGTTTAGGGTTTGGCCGCTAGTGTTTGACAAACTGAATCTTCCTGCTGCTTCTTCTCCTCACAAACCCTAGGGGGGCCCCCGGGGGGGCCCCCCGGGGGCCCCTCGGGGGGCCCCCCTTGGGGGCCCCCCTGGGGGGCCCCCTGAGGGGCCCTTGAGAAGCCCCACGGGCGGTTGTAGATGTGAGATAGGCCTACGCAGCGAATTGCTACTTCCATCGTAAACCCTAAACCCTAAACCCTAAACCCTAAACCCTAAACCCTAGGGGGTGAAGGGGAGGCCCTCGGAGGCACGGAAGGCTCCAAAGCTCGCGAGGGTTTGCAGCGCTCAAGAAGGGTTTGTGTGTATTCGGAAACCTGAGTTTGAGCCCACCTGTAAGCGAAACCCTAAACCCTAAACCCTAAACCCTAAAACCCTGAGCAGCTGGTAGACGCTGGATTAAACGAAAAAATGGTTAGAAATAGGATTTATAACAGAGAAGAGCAGAGTTGTTTAAAATATAAACCCCAAACCCTAAACCCTAAACCCTAGCTGCCTGCTGGGGCCCCGTGGGGGCTGCGTCAGCCGCAGGGGCCCCACAAGGGTTTAGGGTTTAGGGTTTAGGGTTTTGTCGTGTCTTCTTTGCGTTTAAAAAATGCAGAATTGTTTCTTTTGAAATTTGAGGTGTACGTACACCTAGTTGTTTCTGCGCAGGCTCGCTCCTTTCGTGCGTCGGTGTAGTGTTAGGGTTTAGGGTTTAGGGTTTAGGGTTTAGGGTTTAGGGTTTGCGTCTGCCTTTTTGGGATCCAGAGACCCCGCAGTTTGAATTTTA
>NW_013653305.1:0-2140 GCF_000499385.1 Eimeria necatrix
TGGGATACTCTCCACACGTACGGGCTGCAAATGAGAACTCGCTGCGTGCTCCACATGATTTAAACCCCAAAATAATGCCAAGCATATCTTACTTCTAACGCAGCGATTGCAAACAAAATGCACGCACGTGCCGTCTTCAGCTCTGCATCCGCATACTTCCCAAGCACGTCAGTACACTGCCTTTTAAATGTAAATTCTCAAACACGCCTTAACTCAGCGCCTGTGTGCAACACACACTGATGTTCTCCGAGTCAGACGCAGCATGATCCGGCCAATCTGTGAGATAAATGCGCGGCACAAGGGCTTTACAACACGGAAGAACTAACTGTGTCCTCTGCAGAAGACGCCGTGGCTGGGGTGAGCGGCCTCTGCGAATTGGTCACTTCTGGGCATCGGTGGTGCTAATGCGAATTTGCATTACTTCGAAGACACGCTTACAACACTTCGTAAACGCTTACTCCCTTAGCAATAATTGGCTCATGTAAGTATTCGCAGCTTCCCTAGTTGCCACGCTAAATGGCGCGTATACTCAATGGCGGCCGGTGTATGCAACCCCTGCCGCGCATCGAACAATCCGAGCAACCTCTCGCCAAACTCCATCCTGGCATCGTTTACACGATTCCGCGACGCAATGCAACCATGCACCTTTTTCACCCTGCTTTTTAGCTTTTCAGCTATTCGGCTTTTGAGTATTCACCCTATGTCCGCAAGCGTCCAGAAAAGTGAGGCACAGCACATCACATTTCGAGCACTTATATACACGGCATATGTAATCAGCGCCCGACAACTCGGCACGAACTCTCGCCATCAACAAGATGCAGCCTCCACAAATACCAACGTACAACGCTAGCTTGCCAAACAGTGTCACCTGCAGCCTGAAAATATACGACAAAGTGCAACTGTAATAACGCCAGAGCTCCAAAGCCAAGGCTGCGAGCTCAAGCAATAGCCGCCAGTCTTACGCAACGCCGTGCAGACTACTGCACAGTGCATTTTGACACGTGTGTAGCCAGCAGTCAGCACTTGCAAATTCAATTGTTTCATAATTCTGCATACAGATACGTCCCGCGATCAACTTTGGAGGACACGTCCTGGCTACAGCACTCGATTGCTGTGCACAATTATCGAACTGTTCCTCTATTTGTTGACTTGCTTGCTGCAGGTCACCCAGTAACAGGAGATGTAGCTCACCGCATCTCAGAAATGAAGTGATAAGTTTAAGCCCTTGATGGATTTCGCAAACTTCCGATAGCAAGACAATGTCATCAAAGAAAGAAGCCATGTGGCGCAAAACCGTGAATTTTCCAAATTCCATATGAGTGTGAAATTTGCATTTTTCCTTCAAGCAAAGGGTGCGTCATCAGTTAACTCTGATTAAGCCTTACGAAGGAGTGTTCAATCAGAAGAAATGCTTTTTTGATGAAATAGATACCTAATACCCTGCAGAAGCGTAAACCTTGTAGCGATTTTCTCTTGAGACGCGACGCTGGAACACACGAGTTAGTGCCGGGCTCAGAAGCGCTGCGCTCCCATGTGCCTGCAACATCCTGAAGCGCGTAGTGGAATGCAGTGTAGCATCGTGGGCACTTACCGGCTGCACGTTCGTCCATAAGATGCTTTGAGCTCTCGCAATTCCTAGTGTTGCTGCAGCGCAGCGGTCAAGTCTGATTCGAAAATGTACGTCGAATTGTACGCACATGCCGTCTTCACCACTGCCACCATACGCCCACCAAAGAAGCTAACATGTGTCATTCGTGGATCCACAGTATCACACGAATCTCAAGCAACTGGCATTGCTTAATCCACAATCCTGCCGTCTGACGCAGCCGCAGCAGTGGACCAACAGTTCGTCAAATGTATGCATCTCGTGCTTTTTTGCAAATTAGGCAAACTAGTTGCGAACCACAAATTTTATGACGTGCTCAAAAGAAAAGAGAGAACGCACTAAATGCCCACTAAGTACGACTTCGCAAGGCCAGAATCCTCCAGGATGGTCTGCCAACAAACGAGGCAAGCAATGGCCTACCCCCTGGAGCAGCAATATTTTAGTCATTGACTTTGCTCTGCTTATACAGCCAAAGATATGTTGGCTAGGTCTAGCCGCGTGGGGCGGGAGACTGCTGAGGTCTGCCGCCTCCAA
>NW_013653306.1:0-2456 GCF_000499385.1 Eimeria necatrix
TGGGTGAAACTTATGCATCACAAGGTAGACATTCTCGTTTGTAAAATGAAGATCGCGTCGTGGTGAACTCAACAACACGCCTTGCAAAAAATCTATTTTTCCTGTCACGATACCTGGAGAGCATTGGCAAGGAGCCTCCTTGACCCTGACACAGCGTGAAGCTGCCATCCTATGCACTGTGTGAAGCGGAGCACCAGTCGAGCAACTGAAGACAAAATGACCCCGAAAGAACACAATAATTCTTGGAAACCACTCTAAATTTGAAGGTAAAGCTATATTCTGCTTCCTGAAATCATTACTAGTAAGTAGTTGGTTAGCTCTGGAGGTAATAAAGCCCAATGCGGCTTTCAGTGTTAGTCAAACGACGTCAACAAATGGTGTTTTCTCGTGTTAGAGGTATACAAATTTGCAAACACAAAGTACTCGTTGAGAAATGCGAATTCCACGGTGATGCAGCGTCGTTCAATAAAATGCGCTGCAACCATGGTCGTCATCTGGCCGGCACATTTTGGTTGAACTGGCATGCTCCCTACAGCCCTCCAAAAAGTGCTCAACCCACATTTTACACACATATCGTACGCTGAAGTGCAACCATGCGGTGGGCGTCTCTTAAAAATGCGATACTATACTGCTGTACGGCACTGCAAGCATGAAACATACGGCCTTCAGTTAAACCGCGAAACCGTTTTCCTCATCAAAATGAAACAGACTGTAATATTTTGCCTTCAAAAGGACAGACTTCACTCCTCTCTTTAGACGAAGCGTCGGGAGGTCACCCACAATTAAACGTGAGGCTAAGCTAGGGGTGCTAGAGGCGGCACCGTGTTCTGCCTGTGGAGGCAAAGCAGAGGACGGACATTTAAAGACTTATTGCACATACAAAACGCGCCCATAAAGCAAAAGGCCGATTATGGACGACACGTCCTAGCTTGCTGCCAAGCGAAATGGGGGAAATGCCGCATCTCGACGGGTGATAAGACGACTGTGGCGCCTACATTCGATTCCTTGGAATACACTGTCTGTTTGACCATTCTGTAGATGCAGCACATACCAGCTAGCGGTCAGCGTCAAAAATCAAGTGCCAGCCTGTCACATTATGAAGTCACCACGGGAAGAGCTTGTTGTAATTCAAAGGGCGCGTGAAGGTTTGAGACAAGCCCTCCCCTGCAATATGGTCCTCCTTCACAAAGTACGTACAAGCTTCAAACGTGATATTCCTTTTACTGCCGACACCAGTAGAACGAACAGCTCCTTGTCTTGTGCTCAGCATCTCATTTAACTTCTTAGCAGCAATCACAAGATGTGTCGAACGCAGGCGGCGAGATCTGGCAAGATACCCTTAAATATTCGTCTTGAGTGTATATTAAGACAGCCATGCTAGCGCTTCGGCGTACTGTCTGTGCACAGTAGAGCGCCTGTGTGCGTGGAAAGACGTCCTAGGCTCATGATGCTTTGCCACAAACTCAGTTCAACTGGCGTATCCAAGTGATCCAGTCAATGAGCGCATTAGTCGACATGCAAAATATGTGCTTTTCTCGGTGAATATGCATGCCCACCATCTTTAGAACTCAGAATAGTACGTTGGTAGGGGAAACCAATGCGCAACGCGCAGAGTTTCACTTACTGTCTACTATTTCAACGCTCGTGAAAGTCTTTTTTTCGCTGCAGGCATGCCGTGTCTACCTACATCTCCAAACAAAGTGCGAATCGCATTCACCCGGTCCCTCTCCCGGCTCTCGTTGTTGCAACGAAAGTCTACGAACTTGCATGCCTCACAGGGATGAGGCGCGGAAATGCTGATTCGAACGCTAGTGAAGGCCTCTTCATACAGAGATCTTATCCCTACACACAGCAAGGTCATAAATGTAGCCGTTTGTAGTTGCAGTCGCACACCTGCTACCGTCTCTGCACTAGAGGCTAATAACATTTAAGCACTTGTTGAAGCAGTGCAAGTCGAAATCACTTTTCGCCAAACTGCCATTAAAAGAAAGCACCGAGAGCGACAGGAATAAAATCCAGGTTACTGCACTGCTGATGCAGACCACCAATGCACCAGGGGCTTGTAAAAAGTCTGCGAAGCCACCACGTCACTGCTGTTCTGTTGAATCTATTGAAACGCACTTCCAATGATCTTCTCATGCCGCCGTCAGAACATGTGTTCCCAGCATAAAACATATAGTAAGCCAATGCGCCTTTTATCTTCGCGCAGGCACGGCTCTGCAGCACATAAGGTTTTCCGCGGCTCACTTTCTAGCGGAAAACTGGGTTTTGTGCAAAACACACAGGTCAACCCACGCATCACGTAAATTCCGTGACAGCTTGACATGGCCAAATCTGTATGCCGACAGAGTGTATGTGCAGTGTGTGTGCCGCCTGCATAAAACCTAAAAACCAGCTAAATGCGATTTCCAAAAATCACAGGACAGTGTGACAATGAGCAGTACACCGTGAAGGAT
>NW_013653307.1:0-1838 GCF_000499385.1 Eimeria necatrix
CTGCTGCTGCTGCTGCTGCTGCTGCTGCTGCTGCTGCTGCTGCTGCTGCTGCTGCTGCTGTGGGGTGGGGCGCGGTGGCGGTGCTGCTGCTGCTGCTGCTGCTGTTTTGGGGGGCGGGCGGCGGCGGGGCTGCAGCTGTTGCTGCTGCTGCTGCGGCGCTGCTGTTTGCCGCTCGGCGCCCCAGCTGTTGCTGCTGCTGCTGCTGCTGCTGTGCTGCTGCTGCTGCTGCTGCTGCTGCTGCAGAACCAGTACAACTGCCGCGTGCTGCTGCTGAACCAGCGGGTGCTGCTGGTGAGGCCCAAAACGCATTTAGTAGACGAAGGGGCTTACAGAGAAAGCCGCTACTTCAGTGCTTTTAGCTGCAGCAGCAGCAGCAGCTGCTGCTGCTGCAGCAGCAGCAGCAGCAGCAGCAGCAGCTGCTGCTGCTGCAGCAACGGGCTTCTTGAAATGCCACTTCCACCAGCAGTGGTGAAAGTCACGGGGCAGCAAACTGCGCCTTTCGGTAATCTTCAAATTAAAATAATTAAATTAAATTAAATTAAATTAAATTAAATTAATTAAATTGAACTAAATTAAATTAAATCAAACTAATTAAATTAAAATTAATTAAAATAATTAATTAATTAATTTAATTCATTTAATTAATTAAATTCATTAAATTCATTAAATTCATTAACTAAATTAATGAATTTAATCAATTGGAGCTTTTTTCTGGAAAATAAAAACGAGAAAAGTAATTTATTTAATTGAAAATATTATTTTTTTTATTTTGCGTTTAAATGAATTTATTTCGTTTTTTTAAAATCCAAAAATCCCAAAAGTTGCAAAATTAAAAAGTCCCTTTCTGTGTTGTTTCTGTTCTTTCTGATTTATTTATTTATTTATTTATTTATTTATTTATTTATTTATTTATCTATTTATTTATTTGTCTGTTTATTTATTTGTTTATTTATTATTTTATTTATTTATTTATTTATTTACTCGTTTACCTAGTTTATTTATCCATATATTTTGTCTATTTATCCATTTATTTACTTGTCTATTTATATATTTTTCTTTGTCTATTGTTTATTATTTAGGGTTTAGGGTTTAGGGTTTAGGGTTTAGGGTTTAGGGTTGATTGTTTATTGCTTTTTGTTGATAGTTGATTGTTGTTTGTCTTTGGTTGGTTGTTGGTTGTGGATTGTGCACTGCGGCCTGTTAAGGGTTTAGGGTTTAGGGTTTAGGGTTTAGGGTTTAGGGTTTAGGGTTTGGGGTTTGGGGTTTGCGCGCAGGAGTGGCGCTGCTGCGGTGTACAGACACCGTGCTGGGCGTGGAGAGCTGGGGAGAGTGGGGGGCCCCCGGGGGCCCCCCTGTGAGTTTTGGAAGTGGGGCTGAAGTAATATTAAATGGAAGTAGCATTTATTTTGAAAAAGGAAAGGAAATGCCAAACCCTAAATTAGGGTTTGGGGGCTGGCAGCAGGGGCCGGGGGTTTACGTGTTCGCAAACCAACTCGGCTGCGACGGGGGGCCCCTCCTCTTCGATGGTGGGGTTGTTGTTGCTGCCCCGGGGGCCCCCGGGGGCCCCCTGCATGCATCTCGGGGGGCCCCCGGGGGCCCCCTGCATGCATCTCCGCGTTTTTCTTTATTACCTTTTTATTCCCAAACCCTCGACTTCGACTTAAACCCTCTCCGCGCCCTCCGCCTCTCCAAACCCCAAACCCTAAACCCTCGAAACAAACTCCCCCACCTCCCAGTACCCTTTTCCCTCGCCCCCCAGGGGCCCCCCGCCCTGCCCCCGGGGGCCCTCCTGGGGGCCCCCCTGGGGCCCCCCCTCCCCTCCCCCCCGGGGGCCCTCT
>NW_013653308.1:0-1930 GCF_000499385.1 Eimeria necatrix
CTGGTTACGCACTAGGAGCAGTTCTGGAACAGGACGGCAAACCCATCGGTTTTCTCAGCCAAGTCATGAATCCTACGCAACAGCGATACTCGATCTACGATCAGGAACTCTTGGCGTTGGTCGTGGCACTGGACAAGTGGTCGCACCTGCTCCGGGTATCCAAGGTAACGGCCTACACTGATCATCAAGCTCTCACTCATCTCCAACGGCTCCGGGCATCGAAGCCTCTGCGCGGACGCACCGCCCGGTGGCTAGACTTTCTTGCGGAGTTCCCGGACTTGCACATCACGTATGTTCAAGGAGCGCGCAATCAAGTTGCCGATGCTCTGTCTCGCCGTCCCGGCCTCTCTCACGCCTGCTCGCACGACACACCATCGCCACCTCTGATGCTTGCAGTAGCACAAGCACGCGAGGCTCCCTGCACTCGTGGTCGGTCTGCCAACTACAGGGAGCTCGCCGGCCTTCGTTCACGACGGCCTCGACGGCGCAGCACACCGCCCGCACTTTCACCTGCGCTGCCAGAACCCAACCAAGAGGCAGCGAATCCTACACACACAACGCAGACACCAGCTGCCCCTCCTGATGTATGCCATTGGCCGCGCGCTTACTCGCAGTGTCCTATTTTTAGCGCTCCCTACAAGGCAGCAGCAAACCAACCAGGAGAAGCTCTGCAGCTCGAGTTTCGTAATCGACAATTCACCTTTCGCTACGTCGAGCCTTACCTGCATATCCGCGTTCATGGCCTGTGGCGCATCTGTGTTCCCCAATTCCCTGAATTCCTCACTCACGTTTTGTATTCCCTTCACGATCATGTCACAGCAGGCCACCGCGGACAGAAAAAGACCTTCGCGGCCCTCAGCAAGCTCTACTACTGGCCGGGAATGCGCGCTTACACCACTGCTTACGTTGAGTCCTGCACTCATTGTCGAGCGTCAAAGTATCTTAACCAGAAGCCTGCAGGCCTTCTTCAACAGCTGCTCATCCCTTCTCGTCGCTGGGCGCACGTGAGTCTCGACTTCATCACAGATCTTCCCCTTACAGCGACGGGACATGATTCCATCCTTGTCCTGGTCGACTCCCTCAGTAAGATTGCTCATTTCGTTCCTGCAGCGAAGTCATTCACAGCAGCAGACACAGTGGAGCTCCTAGCCGACCGTCTTATCCGCTATTACGGTTTCCCAGAAGTGCTTATATCGGATCGCGACCCCCGTTTCCAATCAGACCTTTGGAACCAGCTCTGTCGCCGCTTCAACATCAAACGGTGCATGTCCCCGTCCTACCATCCCCAAAGCGACGGCCAAACTGAACGGGTTAACCGCACACTGGAGCAGATGCTGCGTACATATATCAGATCTGATGAACGCGAGTGGGAGCGTTTGCTCCCAGCCTTGGAACTTGCCTACAACACAACAAGCCATTCATCCACTGAACTCTCTCCTTTCGAGGTCATGATTGGAGAAAACCCATTGACTGCTGCGGAACTTGATATCGTAGGCGCGTTAGCTCCTACGCTCACTCCTCCCATGACTAGGCTTTTCCGGCAGCTCTACGACAGAGCGCAGAGTCACATCCTGAAGGCGAAATGGCAGCAGAAGTATTACGCAGACACAAAGCGTCGAGCAGTGGAATATGCAGTGGGGGATAAGGTCTGGCTCAGCAGCAAGCACCTACCGCCTTTCAACAGCTGCCCTAAGCTCGAGCCCCGCTACCGCGGACCCTTCGAAGTCCTCCAACGCATAGGAACTGTTGCTTACCGTCTCGCTCTGCCTCCCACTTATGAATGCCATGGTGTTTTCCACGTTTCACAGCTAGTTCCCCACCGCCCCCGCCCTCCTGCTTTGGTTCCCTCGGCAGCCGACGCTGCCTGGCCTCCTATCCACGATGCAGCAGGCAATCCCACAGATGAATACGAAGTCGACTATATTATGGA
>NW_013653309.1:0-41761 GCF_000499385.1 Eimeria necatrix
TGCGAGCCGAAGATGAATTTTCCTTTATGTCTTTGTCTGAATTTCAGAAAACAAACCCCAAAAGCGCAACAAAATAAAATAAAAAATAAAACAAACAGACAATAAAACGAATAAATAAATGAGAGACAAAAGACAGCCCGCATGCCTGCATGCATGCATGCCTGCATGCATCCCTGCATCCCTGCATGCATGCCTGCATGCATGCCTGCCTGCACCTGCGTGCATCCCTGCATGCACCTGCCTGCATCCCTGCATGCACCTGCCTGCATGCACCTGCCTGCATCCCTGCATGCACCTGCCTGCATGCATCCCTGCATGCATGCATCCCTGCATGCACTTGCATGCATGCACTTGCATGCACTGTTACCTAATGCGTTCTGCCTGTGCGGCGCAGCTGCTGCTGGCGAGCGCCTGCTGCAGCTTGGCGAACATCACGTGGACGTGGCCGACGCGGACGAAGACGCTGCGGGCGCCGAAGTCGATGGCCAAAAGGCCGCCGCGGCGAAAAGAGTGGTCGAGCCCGAGGAGGCGCTTGCAAGTCACCAAAAAGTGCCGCGCGTACTCGAAAAAGTGAAACCCTATCAAGTCCGCGCACAGCATCCCCCGCAGCAGCTGCAGCAGCAGCAGCAGCAGCAGCAGCAGCAGCAGCAGCAGAGGGTGCGCGGTGCGTCCAGGGCGGGCGGGAGAGCAGGAGCAGTCCGAACACTCCCTCAAACCCACGCAACTTGCAGCAGCAGCAGCAGCACCAGCAGCGGCTGCTGCAGCAGCAGCAGCAGCGGCGCTGCCTGCCTCCCACCAGCAGCAGCAGCAGCTGCTGCTGCAGCAGCAGCAGAGGGCGTTCAGTTCACCCAGAAGGTGCTGGGAAGCAGGAGCAGCCCCAACACTCCCTCAAACCCACGCACCATGCAGCAGCAGCCGCAGCGCTGCCTGCCTCCCAGCACCAGCAGCAGCAGCAGCAGCCCCCCCACCCCCAGCAGCAGCAGCAGCAGCAGCAGCAGCAGCAGCGGCGAACCTCTTCTCTGCAGGGGAGGCAGCGGAAGATCTCGGAGGAGGGGAAGGGGACGTGGAGGAAGAGGCCGACGTTGGCCTTGCGGTGTCTGCGGGTGACGTACATGGGAGCAGCAATGAGTTGGAAGTCGTGGATCCAAACAATGTCATTTTCGTGCATTTGCAAAGCCACTGCGTTTCCAAAAACTTTATTCACAAACTGAAAACTCCGGTAAACCCCCAGAGAATAAGGCTCCTGCGCCGCGCAGTCCACCGCCAACACGTTGTGCAGCAGCGGACGCAGCACCTGCAGCAGCAGCAGCAGCAGCAGCGCAGCAGCAGCAGCAGCAGCAGCAGCGCAGCAGCAGCAGCAGCAGCAGCAGCAGCGGGAGTGGGAGGGTATTAGTGGTGGTAGTAGCGGCGGGGGTGGAGGGGTGCGTGCTGGTTTAGGTGGGGGTTCTGCTGTTTTGCGTTGTTTTGATTTGGGGTGTTCTGCTGCTGCTGCTGCTGCTGCTGTTGCTGCTGCTGTTGCTGCTGCTGTTGCTGCTGCTGCTGCTGCTGCTGCGGCAGCAGCAGCGTGAGACAGTGATAAGGGATGAAAGGGTGAGGAGGGGAGGCAAGGATGGAAGAGCAGGAAATAGAGAGGAAATAAAATAAAATAAATAGAATAAAATAAAATAAATAAGATAAAATCAATCCAATAAAACAAATCTGGTAAAATAATAAATCAAAATAAATGCAACAAATAAAACAAGTAAACAAAACAAACAACTCCACCACAGATCCACCCCCAAAACCCTCAAAACCCTCAAAACCCTCCCAAACCCTCAAAACCCTCCCAAACCCTCAAAACCCTCAAAACCCTCAAAACCCTCAAAGCCCTCCCAAACCCTCAACACCCCTCAAAACCACCCCCAAGCCCTCAAAACCCTCCCCCAAACCCTCAATCCCCCAAAACCCTCAAAACCCCCCTAAAAACCTCAAAAGCCTCCAAACCCTCAAAACCGCCCCAAACCCTCGCAAACCCTCAAAACTCCCCCAAACCCTCGCAAACCCTCAAAACTCCCCCAAACCCTCCCAAACCCTCAAAACTCCCCCAAACCCTCCCAAACCCTCAAAACTCCCCCAAACCCTCGCAAACCCTCAAAACCGCTCCAAACCCTCTCAAACCCTCAAAACTCCCCCAAACCCTCGCAAACCCTCAAAACTCCCCCAAACCCTCGCAAACCCTCAAAACCCCCCCAAACCCTCTCAAACCCTCAAAACCGCCCCAAACCCTCTCAAACCCTCAAAACCGCCCCAAACCCTCACAAACCCTCAAAACCGCTCCAAACCCTCGCAAACCCTCAAAACTGCCTCAAAACCGCTCCAAACCCTCGCAAACCCTCAAAACTCCCTCAAACCCCCCCAAACCCTCAAAACCGCCCCAAAACCCCTCCAAACCCTCGCAAACCCTCAAAACTCCCCCAACCCCCCCCAAACCCTCAAAGCAAAGGAAAAACCGGAGTAAGAAAGCACAGCAGCAAAGACGGACTTGGTCGCAGAAGCAAAGACAGCCCTTCATCTCATCCTCGGGGACGAAAATGGGAATGCAGTTGAGGGTTTGGAGAAGCTCGCGAAGCTCCAACTCCTCCTCAGAGTCCGCGGGAGAAACCCCACAAACCCCCAAAAAAGAAACCGCCAACTTCGTTTTGCCGCGGAGGTGCAGCAGCGAAGGCAGCAGCGAAGACTTCGCGGGCCGGAGTTCGAAGCGGCCGCGGCTGCTGCGGCGGAAGGCCACGAGGGCGCCGCTGCCGTCCCGCATCTGCGGCACTGCTGCTGCTGCTGCTGCTGCTGCTGCTGCAGCGCAGCAGCAGCGGGAAGCAGCAGCTGCGGAGGAGGAGCCGCAGCAGCAGCAGGAAGGAGAAGCTGCTGCGCAGGGACTCGCTGATCCGCTGCGGGCTGCTGCGGAGGAGGAGGAGGGGGAGGGCGGAGGCTCGGGGGGCTCGCTGCTGCTGCTGCTGCTGCTGCTGCTGCTGCCTGCTGCTGCTGCTGCTGCTGCTGCTGCTGCTATTGCTGCGGCTTCCGCAGGCGTGTTCTGGTAAGAAGCCACGCGAACCACGCGGACTGGAAGCTCCAAAGAGACTATCAGCAGCGAATCGTTTTCGTCAATTGCTGCTGCTGCTTCCTGCGCAGAAAGCTGCCGCTGCAGCCCCGCGCCCCCAGACCCGCACTCCAAACCGCTCTTCTCCTGCGCAAACCCTAAACCCTAAACCCTAAACCCTAAACCCTAATACACCCTCGACAAGCCGCGCCCTGCGCCCCCGACCCCGCAGCAAGTTTCTGTTCGCTGCGGACAAGCGGCAGACTCGAGGAATAACCTGCTGGGGCGAGAAACCCAATACGCAACAAACCCTAAACCCTAAACCCTAAACCCTAAACCCTACTTGAGTGTTGGGGGCTATTTCGGTGGGCAAATCGCAAGAGGTTTTGCCGCGGATGTAACCATTGTCATCTTCTACAAGCATTTCTACTCCCGTGGGCGTCAGCTCCCGATTCCCTTCTATCTCCTCCCACCTAAACCACAAATTAGGGTTTAGGGTTTAGGGTTTAGGGTCTAGAACTTGGGGGTGTTCAGACCAGCAGAAAGACCAGCAGACACCCAGCCCCAGACCCGTGCACGCTGGAACTTGAAGAAGACAACCACCTCTACTAACCCTAAACCCTAAACCCTAAACCCTAAACCCTAAACCCTAAACCCTAAACCCTACCGGACGATTTCATTTCTGTCGTTTAAAACGACATATTTATAAGCCACCTTTTTGTTGAGAGGCAGCAGCGCCGGCTTTTTGCTAAACCACGCAGGCACGACATCTTCGTTTGTCACCAGCTCGTGGCACCGAGACACCTGCGCAAACCCTAAATTAGGGTTTAGGGTTTAGGGTTTAGGGTTCACTCGGTTCAGCGGGTTCGCGGGGTTCAGAGACTGGCCGAAGGGCTCAGCCAAGGAAACCTAAACCCTAGGGCCTCGGGGCCGCAGCAACACTGACCGGAAAAGGGATTAGGGTTTAGGGTTTAGGGTTTAGGGTTTAGGGTTTACCTGCCAGTTTCCCAGCTGGGACTCTGAACCGACAACCGCCACCTTTTCCCCAAACTCGGTGGGGATAACAACGCGAAAGAAAGTCCTCGTGTAGAGGGCCCTCATTTTGCTAGGGTTTAGGGTTTAGGGTTTTAGGCTCTAGGGTTTAGGGTTGAGGGAGGGTTTAGGGTTCTGGGTCCACGCACACTCCAACCCAAACCTAACCCCATATTTCCTCTTCACCCTCACCCTGCAGCAAACCACCCAAACTACAAACCCTAAACCCTAAACCCTCAAAACCCCAAAACCTCACAAACCCTAAACCCTAAACTTCATTCTCTCCGCACCCAAACCCGAACCCCAGGGGCCCCCCAGGGGCCCCCTTCATAAGTTCCCACATATTAGGGGGGCCCCCTCGTGTGCCGCTGCAGCAGATGCAGCAGCTGCAGCAGCAGCTGCTGCTGCTGCTGCAGGGGGGCCCCCTGGGGGCCCCCTCCTAGTGGGGGCCCCCAGCAGGGGGCCCCCAGAGATGGGGGGCCCCTAAAGGTGGGGCCCTTCTAAAGGTGGGGCCCCCTAGGCCCAGAGCTGCTGCTCTTCAGTACCCTTTAGTGAATGCCGCCGCTGCTGCTGCTGCTGCTGCTGCTGCTGCTGCTGCTGCTGCTGCTGCGGGAGTGTCCCGTCTGCGGCGGCGAAAGTGGGGGCGCTGTTGAGGTGTCAGTGAGCTGCAAAGGGTCGGTGCTTCGGGTTTAGGGTTTAGGGTTTAGGGTTTAGGGTTTAGGGGGGGCTGGAGGCCCGATAGCTGCAACACACCGGCGCTATAAACCCTCAAGAGCAGCAAGCAGCTGCTGGGGGTCCTAAACCCTCCGGGGGTTTGTGCTGGGGTGTACGTACACTGGAGCAGCAAAACAAATTAGCTCAAAGAGAAAAGCTACAGAAAGAAAGGAGCAGCAGCAGCAGCAGCAGCAGCAGCAGCTCCTAGCATGCACGGAGTCTGCCCGAGGCTGCTGCCGCTGGCTGTGCTGGGGGATCCGAAACCCTAAACCCTAAACCCTAAACCCTAGGCCCAAACCCTAAACCCTAATGTGGCGCGCAACGAACAACTCATTTCCTCTTCTTCTCGCCTTCCCCCGCCTCTCTGCTGCCGCCGCAGACACTGCAGCAGCAGCTGTTGCTGCTGCAGCAGCTGCAGCGGCAGCAGCAGCGGCATGCAGCAGCAACTCCTTCGCTGCCTTCTCTCTAATTCCCCTTTTTTTGAATTCTTCTGATCAAAAGACAAAACGCAAAACTCCCAACACACTCAAGCTGCGCGCGCGAGCTGTACGTACACCCGAGCTGCCTATACACCCCAGCCCCGAACGCGGTGTATCCCCAGCAGGCACCTCCCCAGCTTCCTCTAACCCACACACCTCCTTCAAATTCATTTTTTAATTATTATTTCTAATTTATAAACAGCAAAACTCCTAAACTTCCCAAAACTCCCCCCCCAGCGCTCCACAGCCCGCTGAACTGCTGCTGCAGGGCCTCCGGGGGAGAAGTTGCGGCCAAACGAAACCCCAAAAGAGTGTATAAAACTCTGTGCTGCTGCTGGGGGGCCCCGCAGCAGCTGTGGGGCCCCACACCTGCAGCAAGAGCTCGCTGAGTCGAAAGACGAGCTCAGAGGGGGCCCCCAGGGGCCCCAGGGGGGCCCCGGGGCCCCCGGGCCAACGCCCATAGGCACTGGGGGGCCCCTAGGGGCCCCTAAGGGGCCCCACAGGCTGGGGCCCCCAAGAGCCTTTTGGCCTTGGGGCCCCCAGGGTCAAGGGGCCCCAAGGCTTTGGGGCCCCGGAGGCCCCCACGTAACCCATTCGCAGCTAGCTAGCTAGCTGCAGCAGCTAGCTGCAGCAAGCGGCTGCAGCAGCTAGCTGCAGCAAGCTACTGCAGCTAGACAGCTGGCTGCAGCAGCTAGCTAGCTAGACTGCTAGCTGTGCAGCTAGCTAGCTCGAGCTGGCTGCATCCTGTGGGTGCTGTGAGCTGGTGGAAGCGGGATCGGGATCGGGATCGGGATCGATTCAAAGCGATCCCAAGACCCCACAACCTGTGCTGAGGTGTACAGACAGCTGCTGGAGTGTACGGGCAGCTCCGGGGCTGGGGTGTCTAGACAGCACTTTAGTTGGGCTTCCGGGATCTTCTGAAATGTCTCCAGAGGCTCTCTTAGAAATAAAATTTAAAAACTAAATTAAATTAAATTGAAAGAATTTTAATTAAATTAAATTAAGTGATAAAAGCTCCGCTACACGCGTGGCGGCGCGCTCCGAGGTGTATGTACAGCTGAATACAAACCCCACAGCCAACAAAGGCAAAGCAGCTGGCAGGCTGCTGCTGCAGCTACCCTTCCTGCTGCTGCAGCAGCAGCTGCTGCTGTAGCTGCTGCTGCAGCTGCTGCTGCAGCAGCTGCTTCTCCTGACACGGAGGGGCCCTCGGGGGCCCACATCCCACTCAGAGCCCAGGCCCCCATTTTCTACCCTTCACTGTTCATCTGTGAAGTGCCCAATAAGTAAATATATATAAATATATAAATATAAAAATGCAAATATATAAATATATATATATTCATAGATAGATAGATAGATAAATGCGTATATATATGTGCCTGCATGCATATATATATATATATATATATATATATATATATATATATATATATATATATATATATATATATATATATACTTCACATATGCATATATAGATGTCATTCTTGAGTTGCAAAATCCTGAAAATGGCCACTTGTGTGCATGCAAGAGGTCCAGAAAAGAAAGCCAGCGCATGCATGCGTTTATCTCCGAAAAAGGATTTAAAAGTAACAAGACTTGGGGCTTTTTGGGGGCCCCCAGGGGGCCCCCAGGGGGCCGTTTTGTTGCAAAGATGCATCAAATGGCACTCTTTAAAATATCAACAACTGCATTTCTGTACTTCTGCACGAAAAGCCGTGCAAAAGTGAAAAGCTGGAAAGTTAAAATTGGAGAAAATTCGAAAGAGGCATTTGGGCTGTGGGGCGCTCAGGTGTACGTACACCGCAGGCTCGCGGCCAACTAGCCTGCTGGTGCAAAGCGCCTTTTTGTTGCATGCAAAAATAGAAAGAATAATAAAGAAAAGCAAATAATAAAGTTGCGGAAACAACATGCATGCGCATGCAAAGATTTAGGGAAGAAGGGGCGCGTAAAGATTCACAAAAGTATAAATTTAAATCCGAAATACTTATTATATAATGTGCAGTGTATATATGAAACACAAAATATATATATATATATGTATATATATATATAAATATATATATATTCATATATTTAAATCTCCACCAAATTGTATTCATCAGTTTGCATATTCTTGTGGACTTGTCCTTGCAAGTGAGCCCCACTGGTTGACTTAAAAAGACAAAAAGATGAAATTAAAAAAATGAAAAGAAGAATGAGTGTTTGTGCCCCTGGACAGTTTCGCGGAGTGTACATACAGCTCCGGGAGATGGGCAAAACAAAACGAAATCAAATCAAATTAATTCAATTAATGAAATTTATTGCATTTCGTCCACTTAAGAAAAAGAAACAGTGCCTCAAAGCCTCGCTTTTGGGCCCTCAAGCTTTTGCAGCAGCAGCTGCATGCATGCAGTGTATGTACACTTGAAAAGTTCACTCTCCTCGTACTTTGCGGTGTCTAAACACCAAGTAAACGTTTCGATGGGCTCAAACAGTTTAAAAGCTTCAAATGGTTTACTTTAGTGTCAGTTAAACTTGCAAATTGTACTACTTTTGTGTCAATTCAACTTTTAAGTTGCATGCATCTTACCTCCGCAGGCCCGTGTGTAGTGCGCGCAAGTGTATGTACACCCCGTCGAGTTCAAACAGGCAAAGTAACTTTTGTTGCATTTAAAAGACAAATTTAAATTTTGGAAAAGTTTTTTGTTTTTGAGTAATGCATGCACAAAATGTGGGGCCTTTGCGCTGTCCATAAACTCCAGATGCGCGGTGTAAACGGCCAACTGTTAATTAATTAATTATTTCAATTCAAATGTTTTATTTTTTTGCCAATTTGAACTTTGAAAAAAAAGTCTGTGCATGCATGCACTTCGTTCAGTTCAGGCTTTCTGTGGTTTGTTGCGGCCTCTAAGATACTAAAAATTGTTTTAAAGTTTAAGAGTTTTGGATTTTCTAAATATAAACATTTAAAAATTTTGACTTTTTGCGAGTGCATGCAGCAGCCTTACGAGGGCATGCATGCAAAGAGATTTTATATATTTCACCAGAGCCCCAAGGATAACAGTTGCACAAAAATAAAATATAAATAATGCTTTTTTGCAGTTCGAATTTAATTTGTTTGGAAAGCGTAGATATCCAGTAATGAGAACTGCGGTGTATGTACACCTCGGCCGTTCCGCGTGCTATTCAGCCCCACATCAAATACACCCCAAAGCGCATGCATGTTCACTTTTGCATGCAAGTATAACTCTAAATAAATTCAATTAATATAAATGCATAAAGTTAAAAGCATAATGCCAGTATTTATGCATGCGCATGCACTTGCATGCCTCGCCAGGATCAAACGTGCATGCACGCGGTGTACGTACACTGCAGTCTCGAGTACATTTCTGCCAAGATAATGCACATAATAGAATTGTGAACAGCCGCGCAAGTATATTTAACGGATTTTCCATTTATAAATGTGTATAAAAGAGAACAAATTTAAATGCATGCTATTTCATTTAGCAAATGATATAGATGGATGCAGATATAATAACTACGCAAACGTAGGGATATAAATGCCGTCTGCTCGTGCATGCATGCACTATAATGCATGCATCCGAATGCATGCATGCAGACGGAAATATATCGCGCATTTGGGCATTTTAGGGTTGCATGCAAGTGCGGCAAATAAAAATGCATGCGCATGCATTTCAAGAAGAAAGAAAGCCTCTAGAAAGGCCACAAGTTCTTTTCGCGCGAAAATAAACAAATCCTTTTGAGGGCTTTTTTCCACGAAAAAGAACAAGTACTTTTCAGAAAAACGCATGCAAAGATAACTGCTTTAAATGCCCTTTCCTGACGGACAAATGCCCATGCACTTGCGCCATTTAATGACAAAAAGAGCCAGTGCTCTCTTTAAATATTTGCAAAAAGAGAAGTGAAGAAGTTGGTGCGTTCAGAATTGCTGTGCGCGCGGTGTATGTACAGACACCTGAAATGCAGTGGGGCTGCGAGCTGTCGGCGGGAGTGCCCTAAAGTCCCAGAAGAAATGAAATTAAAATAAATAAAATGAAAATAGAAATGCAAATGGAATTGTAAAGACAAGTAAATATAAGCTGAATTGGAAATGGGGTTCGGGCGGCTCCGTGGGCTTCAGCTACCCCACGGGCCGCCAGAAATAAAAAAGAATATGTATCTGGATATTCAATAAATAGAAAAAATAAATAATTAATCCGTTCAATATTTCTTTTAAATGACTACCAATATATGTAATTTGGAGTATATTTTATGTAACAGATACCTCTATATTTCCATTTATTTATTTAGTCCGACCACTGTACATACACACGGATGCGGGCAAACAAGGACGCGTTAAAGGCAGCAGTAAACTGCAGATCTTTTCAGTTGGAAATATTTAAAGATGGTCTTTTAATGCATTTATAAATGTATTTGGAGCTGCAAGTTTTTAAAATGCATCAAAAAGTCTTTCTAAAGCACTTTTGCGCATGCAAAGAGCTGCGCATACACCCCAAGCTGCACTGTAGAAAGCCGCTAATGCGCATGCATGCATGCGGCGCTTTTCTTGCAAGAGTCTGACTTTAGAAATTACCATAAAGTGCATTTGCATGCATTTGTGGAAGTTTTCCGGTACTTATTCTTGCATGCAAGTGCCCGCGCATGCACGAAGAAAAATAATAATAAAATTATCCGGGGTCCTTTATTTGCATGCATGCACCCGAACAAATCGATCTTTTCAAACATCTGGAGCTTTTGTCATATAAAATGCACAACAGTACATAAAATCTATTATATAGATTTGCAATATAAATATATAATGGAAATATATAATATATATATGGGCAGTTCATCGTAACTTTCTGTGAATGGACATTTGCATTTGTTTTCGTACATTTTCTATTCCACATATTCATATATTCTCTGTATACGTACATAAGTCCAGGAGTCTGTATTATATATATGTATGTATATCTACATATATATGTATAATAAGCAATATATAATAGAAATATAATATATATATATATACATGTAAATAAGTGTAAATATACATATATACATATATATATAATTAAACCCAGATGCATAGATGTATATTAATGGCAAATGAACAAATAAAAGTGCATTTCGGCCCCGACGAATTTGCTGAAATATCTGCATTTAAGTTGCATGCATGCGCACTTGCAAATGTTTACAATGTGCGCATATTATGCATAATATTATTATAATATCGTGGCAATATTTTCATAGTATTATGGCAATACGTTCTTAATATTATGGTAACATTTTAATAGTATTATTGCAACGATTTAATAGTGTTGTGGTAGCATTATGGTAACATTATGTAATGTGGTGGTAATATTATATGTACCTATTATGTGCAGTGTTACCTGTAGATGGATAACATAATTTAAACTTGTTAGATAGTTTATTTACTTATTAATTATATTTATATTTATATTTACATTTATATTTGTATTTGTATTTATATTTGTATTTTTATGCATTATTTATTTACTGTTTGCTTATGTGTAATACCATTTATTATTTGTGTATATATCTCAAGTACTATTTCCGCATTATGTTTATTTGCACCAGATCGTTTAGTTATTACGTTTAAATGTATAATACCATTTGTTTATTATTTCTAAATGAATAATATTATTTATCTATTATATTTGTATACATGCATAATATTATTCATATATATATAATTGTACATTTTGCATTCTTATGTGTATATATGCATATTACCATTTATTTACCATGTGCATTTGCATAATACCTTTTTTGTTATGTATATATGTATAGCATTATTTACTTATATATTTACGCGAATATTTATAAGTGCAATTCAGCAAACTATACCTTTTGAACAAGTTTAAATGGCAAAGCGTTGTATGTACATTTACATATATATATATCTATAGTAGGTATAATATGAAAAGTACAATGTATAATATATAAATAAAAAAATATATATATATGTGTATATATATATGTATATATATCAGTAAGCATACTGCAGTGAAACATTCATGTATATACCTAGATGTATATGAATAAATATATATATATATATTACATTTATATAAATAAATATATATAGTATATCAAACTGTAGTATATATATACCTCTATGTACAAATGTAGTGTATTAATGTAAATAAATATATATAGTATATTGATATATAGTGTATATATACCTTTATATACAAACATATATACATATATACAATAACCTATATTTATATACATATATACACATATAAAGATACACGTATATGCATGCACATTTATATATATTTATGACACATATATACCTTTTAAATGATAAATGCACTTTTAAATGAGGAAATACAGACATATACAGATAAACGTCACATTATATTTATCCACAGCTGTAGAAATGTGCAAATATTCATGCTGTATGTACACCTGAAATAGCCGCCCGCCGCAGCGGTGTCTGTACACCCCAAAATGCATGCATGCACGCGGTGTATCGACACCCCCTGAAAACGAGGAAATCGGCAGCACTTGAAGTTCTCGGAAACTATTTGCCGATTTGATGAATTTTAGAATTAAAAGAGGAACAAAGACAGTCAAAAAGAGAAAAATATTTCGAAATAATTCCCAACAGAAGAAGAACTGGCATTTGCAAGTGCAGGTCAAAAGCAAGCAAGAGAAGAAACGAAGAAGAGTCTTCTGAAGTGAAAGAAAGTGGCAGCAAGCAAATGCAAAAGAAATGGAATTAGGCAAACAGAAAAAACAAATAAGTAAAGAAATAAATAAATACTTTTTGGGGCCCCACAGGCGACTTTTTCGCCAATTACCCCCGGGCCAAAAAGGCAGCCTGGGGGCCCCCAAGTGCACAAAGGCAAACAAATGCGCCAAAGCTCCTTTATGCACTTTACCACATTTTAATAAACCATTTTGCATGCATGCAAATAGTTATTAGCATTAATGGCACAAATGGCAGTGAAGACTGCCCGCGGCTAGAAGGTCCAGGCAAAATGCCTTTCTTTGAAGTTTCTTTTTTATTTCAAATGAAACTTTTGCAAACAAATGCCAAATTCAGAACAATGAAGCATTTAAATCCAAACAAGCCGCAAAGAGGGGCTCTGCGGGCCTTCAGGGCTTCTGCAGGGGTCCTTCGCTGCAAACCCTAAACCCTAAACCCTAAACCCTAAACCCTTGACGGTTACGCTTCTTACTGCATGCCTTCTGGCCAGCATTCTATCTCTCGGGGGTTTCAGCGGCCTGTGTTCGGGCTTGAGGAGTTGCTGCTCCTCCTGTACTGCAGCTGTTGCTGCTGCTGCTGCTGCTGCTGTTGCTTGTTGCTGCTGCTGCTGCTGTTCCCCGAGCTCCTCGTAGGCAGTCGTGCTGTTGCGGCTTGCGTCTACTGCTGCTGGTAATGGTACTGGTGGTGGTGCTGGTAGTGTCGCTGCAGCAGCTGCTGCTGCTCCAGCAGCTGCTGCTGCTCCTGCTGATGCAGCAGCTGCTCCTGCTGGAGCAGCAGCTGCTGCTGCTCCTGCTGCTGGAGCAGCAGCAGTTGCTGCCGCTCCTGCAGCAGTTGCTGCTGCTGCTCCTGCTGGAGCAGCAGCAGTTGCTGCCGCTCCTGCTGCAGCAGCAGCTGTTGCTCCTGCAGCAGCAGCTGCTGCTGCTGCTCCTGCTGCAGCAGCTGCTGCTTCTGCTCCTGCAGCAGCAGCTGCTGCTCCTGCAGCAGCTGCTGCCGGTCCGGTTCCTGCAGCTGCTGCTCCTGCTCCTGCTGCACCAGCTGCGTCGCCTTCAACAGCTCCAGCTGCCGCGCTTGAGCCAAGCGGGACGGCGACCCTCCCGTTTGCTGCCGCTGCTGCTGCTGCTGCTGCGCTGCTTGCTGCAGCCGCTGCAGCCGCTGCAGCAGCTGCTCGTTTTCTTCGGTGTTTTTGTGCTGCTGCTCCTCGAAGTTCTTCTCCAACTCTCTCTTTTTCCGCAGCTCAGATCTCCGCTTCCGCAGCAAAGCTTTCCTTTGGTGCTTCAGCAGCACTTTGTCGATTTCGTCTAGCTGCTCGCGCCAGCGCAGCTGTTCCTGTTCCTCGAGTTCTTGCTGCTGCTGCTGCTGCTGCTGCTTCTGCTGGCTCTTCTTCTGCTGCTGCTTGGGGCGTTTCCGCTGCTGCCGCTTCTCCCCCTGCTGCTGCTGCTGCTGCTTCTTGGCCTCCTGCTGCTGGCGCCTCTTCTCTTCCTGCTGCTGCCGCCTCTCGAGCTCGCGCTGCTTCCGCTTTTCCATTTGCTGCTGCTTCCGCCTTTCCATCTCCTGCTGCTTCTGCTTCTCCAGCTCCTGCTGCTTCCGCCGCAGCTGCTGCAGCTTCTGTTCCTTCAGCTTCTTCCGACTCCGCATGCTGGCTTGTCTTCGTTTTTGGGCTTCGAGTTGCTGCAGCTTCTGTGCTGCAATCTGTTCCATTTGCTGCACTGAGATGCGCTGCGGCTGCTTCTTCTTGAGTTCCTGGCGGACTTCTTCTGCGGTTTTGTGCTGCATCTCCGCAGAGATTTGCTGCAGCAGCTCGGCCTCAGTGAGGGGAGTTGCTGCTGCTTGCTGCGGGCCTTCTGCAGCTTGCTGCTGCTGCTCGTGGGGGTGCGGCGGCGTTTGCTGCTGCAGCGCGTCGCCCGTTTGCTGCTGGCCGTCCTGCGCGGCTTGCTGCTGCTGCTGCTGCTGCTGCTGCTGCAGCTGCAGCGCCTCTTCTCGTTTGCGCAGCAGCTCGTCGATGTTGAGCAGCAGCTGCTGCTGCTCGCTGCAGGCGCCTTCCTCGCACTGCTGCTGCTGCTGCTGCTGCTGCTGCTGCTGCTGCTGCTGCTGCAGCTCTTCCCCGTCGGCCAGCTCCCCCTGCTGCTGCTGCTGCTGCTGCTGCAGCTGCTGCTGCCACTCCTCGTCGTCCTTCTGGAACTCCTTCCACCTGCCAAGACCCAGCCTGCGGACGGCCCCCCTGCAGAGGATCTTCTGCTTCAAAGGCACCAAAATGTAGGCCGGCGGGCGCTGCTGCCGGCGGTAGAAGTTGAGGGCTTGCTGCAGCGCGAGAGCCAACTTGTTGTTTGCTTCTGCTGACAGCCGGTAAGCAGCAGAAGCTGTGGGGCCCCTGTAGTCCGGCAAGGCTTTTACGAGGGCCCCCCACCACTGGTCCCTCCTGGCTTGGGGCCCCAGGACGGAGCTGGCAGCAAAGAGGGAGTCTGCGAGGAGCAGCGCGAAGGCCATGCGGTCTACGGTTTCTTTCGGCTTCAGCCGCCGCACGTGCTGCTGCTGCTGCTGCTGCTGCTGCTGCTGCTGCAGCAGCTGCCGCATCTCCTCGTCCTCCTCCTCGTCCTCCTCCTCCTCCTCCTCCTCCTCCTCCTCGGGCTCCCCGCGCCGCCGCCGCCGCCGCCGCTGCTGCTGCTGCTGCTGCTGCTGCTGCTGCTGCGGCAGCGGGTCGCTGTGGAAGACCGCGTGGCTCACCAGCGCCTCCAGGCTGCGCATCAGCCGCAGCAAAGAGTCGCTGCCAACTGCCGGCAACTTCAAGAGGCCCCTTATGGCTATGATGGCCAACATGGGCCACGAGGACTTGAGGCCAAGAGGCCTCAAGTTTGCTGCAGCAAAGGGCCTCACGGAGGCCCCTGGGAGGACTGTGGGGAGTCTGTAGAAGGGGTGGCTGGCCAGCTGTTCGCGCGGGCAGCCCGAGCTGCCGGCTCCTGCTGCTGCTGCTGCTGCTGCTGCTGCTAAGTACGGCGCGCTGGCCCCCGGCTGCTGCTGCGCCTCCAGCCGCAGCAGCGGCACCTTCACGCAGCACGGCTGCACGGACTGCGAAGGCGAAGAGTCTTCTGCTGCTGCTGCTGCTGCTGCTGCTGCTGCTTCCAGCGCTGCGTCCGTTGCTGCTTCTGCGGAGTCCGGAGACGCCGCTGGCGAGTCACCCGCTGCTTCCACCGAGGCGCACTCAGCTTCTGCTGCTCCCGCGGGACTCTCCGCTGCTGCTGCTGCTGCTGCTGCTGCTGCTGCTTCTGCTGCTTCTGCTGCTTCTGCTTCTGGGCTTTCTGCTGTTGCGGACGATGACGAGGATCTTCTTGAGGCGCCTCCTGGGGATCGGGGTGGCTCTGCGGCTGCTGCTGCTGCTGCTGATGAGGGGCTTTCTGCTGCTGCTGCTGGTGATGGGGATGGACCTGCTGCTGCTGCTGGTGATGGGGATGGCCCTGCTGCTCCTGCTGGTGATGGGGATGGACCTGCTGCTGCTGCTGGTGATGGGGATGGTCCTGCTGCCGCTGCTGCTGATGGTGATGGTCCTGCTGCTGCTGCTGCTGATGGTGATGGTCCTGCGGCTGCTGCTGCTGATGGTGATGGTTCTGCGGCTGCTGCTGCTGGTGATGGTGGTTCTGCTGCTGCTGCTGATGGTGATGCTGGTTCTGCTGCTGCTGCTGCTGGTGATGAAGGTCCTGCTGCTGCCGGTGATGAAGGTCCTGCTGCTGCTGCTGCTGGTGATGAAGGTCCTGCTGCTGCTTCTGAGGTTTCTGCCGCTAGGCCTGCTGCTGGTCCTGCTGCTGGGCTTTCTGCAGGCTCTGCTGCTGCTGCTGCTGCTGCTGCTGGTGAGGGCGCAGGGGATCCGGCAAGCACCAAAAAGGCGGACGGGGCAGGCTGGGGACTCTGTTGCTGCGCTTCTGCTGCTGCTGCTGCTGCTGCTGCTGCCTCTGCTGCGCCTTTTTCGGCTTCCGCAGCCTCAGCTGCTACTGCTGCTGCTGCTGCTGCTGCTGCTTCTGCCGCTATATCTGCTGCTGCTTGCAGGGCAGGCAACGCAGGTATCTGAGGAGAAGCAAAAGGAACAGAAGCCACAACAAACAGCAGCAGCAGCAGCAGGACTCTTTTCTTGAAAAACAAGAAATCGCTTTTAATTGCAAAAGGATTTAATGCAAACAGCCAAGCATTTTCGCAAAAAGCCCCAAAAGTATTATTTGAATTAATAAAAAAACGCATGCACAAAGTCTCAATGACTTGCAGCAGCACAAGTCTGGGGTGTACGTACACCGCATTTTAAATGCAACCAAATGCGCATTAAAGCAGAAAATGAAAGTTAAATAAATAAAGAAACATTAAACACTATTAGGCAAATAATATATATATATTTATGAATTTATAAAAGTGTTTAAGCCAGAAAAAGCCTATGTACAAGTATATAAACATATATACATATGTAATACTTTATGTATATTTATTCGTAGGGGCATTTAAGGCATATGAGACAATCAGGCACCAAATTGTCCATCTTTATATTTACAAATACTTCACAATATATGTACATTTATATATATAAGTAAATAATAACATATATAAGAATAAATATTTATATATAAATATATAAATGTATAAATATATAAGTATATAAATATATAAGTATATAAATATATAAATATATAAATATATAAATATAAATATACATAAATATGTAAATGTGTAAATGAATGAAGAGGGCCAAAAGGCTCTGGACTTAAAAAAGGCAAAGCGGGCCAAAAGTGCAAATGGAAGAAATACCATTTGCAACAAAGTGCAGCAAAAAAGAAAAATAAAAGCCTTTAAAAGGAGAAAAAGAAAATAAAAAAAGAAACAAAAGAAACTCTTCAAAAGACAAGTCCAATAAATATAACTTCAGCAGCAAAAAGACACAACTGCAGCAAACTTACAGAACCTCTGGGCCTTCTGTACGAATCTCGGCCGCGGGGCCCCTGGCGCCCCCGGGGCCCCCAGGGCCCACTCAGCTTGGGGGCCCTCGGGGGGCCCCCAGGTCTTTTGGGGCTGGTGAGGGCTTCCTCCAGCGGGGGGGGCCCCGGGGGCCCCCCCCCGCTGCTGCTGCTGCTGCTGCTGCTGCTGCTGCTGAGGGCCCCCTGAATGGAGCTCTCCAGCAGCGGGGGCTCCCCAGAGCTGCTGCTGCCGCTGAGGCCCTCCAACATGGGCCCCTCCAGCAGCGGGGGCCCCACGGGGGCCCCCGCGCTGCTGCTGGAGGGCCCCCCCATGGGCCCCTTCAGCGGAGGGGGCCCCACGGGGCCCCCCGAGCTGCTGCTGCTGCTGCTGCTGCTGCTGCTCGGGAGGGGCCCCTCGAGAGTGGGGGGCCCCGGGGGGCCCCCCGGAGCAGAAGTAAGGGCCCGCAGCAAACAATCCAAGGAGGACATTCGGGCACAGTTTCGAACATCGGAGGCCCCCAGAAGTCCCAGCAAATGGGAGCAAAGGACAGGGAACTTTTGGACATTAGAAGGGAGCTGCAGCTGGGGCTGCTGCAGCTGCTGCTGCAGCTGCTGCTGCAGCTTCTGCAGCTGCTGCGGGTTCTGCAGCTGTTGCTGCTGCTGCTGCAGCAGCTGCTGCTGCTGCTCCAGCTGCTGCTGCTGCAGCTGCAGCTGCACCTGCTGCTGCTGCAGCTGCTCCAGCTGCTGCTGCAGCTGCTGCTGCTGTAGCTGCTGCTCCAGATGCTGCTGAAGCCGCTGCTGAATGTGCTTCTGCAGCTGCTCCTGCAGCAGCTGTTGCTGCTGCTGCTCCCCCTCCTCCTCCTCCTGCAGCTGCTGCAGTCGTTGCAGCTGCTGCTCACCCTCCGGCGGCTGCTGGTGTTCAAATTGTTGTTGCTGCTGTTCCTGCTGCTGCTGCTGCTGCTGTTGTTTTTGTTGTTGTTGCTGCTGTTGTTGCTGCTGCTGTTGTTGTTCTTGTTGTTCTTGTTTTTGTTGCTTCTGCCGCTCCAGCAGCGCCTGCTGCTGCTGCTGTTCTTCTGGCTGCTGCAGCTGCTGCAGCAGCTGCAGCAGCAGCTGCTGCTGCTGCTGGCCGCTGGCTCTTGGCTCTTCTGCATTGCCGTCCATAGAGTCTACTGCTATCTCTTTCACATCTTCTGGCTCTCCTTTCTCATTTTCCCATTTAATTTTCTTTCCCTCTTCCTCTTCTTCCTCTGTTGTTTCATTTGCTGCTTCTGGTGGCCCTGCAGCAGCAGCAGCAGCAGCAGCAGCTGCTGCTGCTGCGGGGGAGTTTGCGGCATCGCCTCGTGCTTCTTTCTGTGTGTCTTCTGCTGCAGTTTGCTGCTCCGCTGCTTCCCGCCTGACCCTCTTTAGCTGCTGCTGCTGCTGCTGCTGCTCTGCAGCAGCAGCAGCATCGTCAGGGCTGCCTGCTGACTCTTCACGGGTTCGCTTCTGGGGCCTTTGGCCATCCCACTCCTCCACTGCTGCTGCTGCTGCTGCTGCTGCTGCTGCTGCTGCTGCTGGGGAAGCAGCGGGGCTGTCGGGGGGGCCCTCGTCCGCGTCTTCTGTGTCTTCTTGACTTTCGTCTTCTGCTGCTGCTGCTTCTGGACTCCAAGGAATTCCCATGGAAGGATTCAGCAGCCACTCTTCGAAGTTAGCAGCATCTTCATCAGCTTCGAGCAGCAGCAGCTTCTCATCGAGGTCATCTGGCAGCAGCTCGGGGTCCTCATCGTCTTCTCCAGCATCAGCTGTGTCTTCGTCTTCTGCTGCTGCTGCTGCTGCTGCTGCTGCTGCTTCGTCCGAGCTTGTTGCGCTCAAAGTGCTCTCCGTGCTGCAGCTGATCGGCCGGTCCCTGGGGACCAGCAGCAGCCGCTGCTGCTGCTGCTGCTCTTCTTTAGAACAAGGAAAAGAAACTTCTGTGCTATTTAGTTCTTCTTTGCCTTCTGTTGGCTCGCCGGGCTCCGCAGCAGCAGCAGCAGCAGCAGCAGCAGCAGCAGGAGTCGCAGGCGCTTCCGCCAACGGGTCCAGCACCCACTCTGCCAGTGCAGCAGCAGCAGCAGCACCGTCGTCGCCGTCTGCAGCAAGAGCTTCTTCAATGTAATGTGTCACTGAGTTATTCGGGTCCAGCCCTTCCTCCACCTCAGCCTCAGCCTCAGCAGCAGCAGCAGCAGCAGCAGCAGCAGCAGCAGCATCTTCATCGGCTGCTGCTGCAGCAACTGCCGGGTCACCCCCAAAATCTGCCCCAAGAACATCCCCAGGGGCCCCCTCAAAGGACCCCTCGGGGGCCTCCCAATGGGGCCCCAGGAGCAACTTCGTAAATTCCCCCATGGGGGCCCCCAGGGGGCCCCCCAGGGGGTCCTCCTGGGCCGTCCCCAGGGGGGCCTCGGGGGGCCCCCCCAGGGGGCCCCCCTGGGGCCCCTCGGGAGGCCCCCTCACGCCCGAAGAGTCCTCCGAATTGGAGGAGTCCACAACAAGGAAGGGCCCCGAAAAGTTCCCGGAGTCCGCTGACGTTGGGGGCCCCTGGGGGGCCCCCACCACTAGGGGCCCCCCAGGGGCCAGGGGGGCCCCCGAGGCCATGGGGGCCCCCGGGTCCAGGGGGCCCCCGGAGGAAAGGGGGGCCCCCGGGTCCAGGGGGCCCCCGGAGGAAAGGGGGGCCCCCGGGTCCAGGGGGGCCCCGGAGGCAAGGGGGGCCCCCGGGTCCAGGGGGCCCCCGGAGGCAAGGGGGGCCCCCGGGTCCAGGGGGCCCCCGGAGGGCACGGCGCCCTCCGACACAAGGGAGCCCCTCGAGGCCAGAGGGGCCCCCGGATCCAGGGGGTCCCCCGAGACCAAGGGGGCCCCAGGGTCCAAGGGGCCCCCGGAGGGGAGGGGGCCCCCCGAGGCCGGGGGTGCCCCGGACGACAAGGGGGCCCCCAAGACCGAGGCCACGGGGACCCCGGAGGGCAGGGGCACCCCCAAGGGGCCCCCGAAAGGGGCCCCCAAGGGGGCCCCCAAAGGGCCCCCCAGGGGGCCCCTCAGGCCGTCGGTGCCAGAAGGGGCAATAGGAAACCCAAAGAGCGTGGTCCGCAAAAGGGAGTCATAGGGGGCCCCCGGGGCAGCCCCAAGGGGCCCCCCAGGGCCCGTGGGGGCCCCGGGGGCCCCGGAGGACCCAAGGGGGCCCCCAGGGGCCCCAGGGACGGCGCCAAAGGGCCCCGGGGGGCCCACGGAGGCCCTATGGGGGCCAAAGGGGCCCCCGGGGACAGACCCAAACGCATCTAATTGACCAAAGGCCCTTAAAGGGACAATATGGGGCCCCTGGGACCCATAGGGCGCCCCAGGCACAGCAGCAAAGCCAGCCAGGGGGCCCAGGGGGCCCCCAAAGGGCTTAACGGAGGCTACGTGGGGCCCCGCAGCAGTCCCAAGGCCATGTAGCTGACTCAGGGCATCCCGAGGGTCCACAGGGGGCCCCACGGGGGCCCCCACATGGGCCCCCATGGCGGCCCCCACAGGGGCCCCCGCGGGCCCATGGGGCCCCACCGCCGCAGCGCTAGGGGCCCCCCGAGGGTCCAGAGGGGCCCCCGAAGGCCCGTAGTGCCCTGCTGCCACTGGAATAAGGCCACCCATGGGGCCCACAAGGGGGGCCCCTGAGGACGCAAAGGGGCCCCCGGGGAAGGCCTGGAAGGCCCCCAGGGGCCCCAGGGTACCCAGAGGGTTCGCAGGGGCCCCCGGGGGCCCATGAGACCCACCAGCCACAGCACCCAGGCCTGCCAGAGGGTTCAAGGGGGGCCCCAGGGTCCCAAAGAAGCCCCCAGGAACTCCAAAAGTCGTCAGGGGGCCCCTGGGGGCCCCCGCGCCCAGAGGGGCCCCCGACTGCCCCACCAGCCACGGCGCTGCGGGGCCAAAGATTTCCACGGGGGCCCCTGGGGCCCCATAGGCGGAGCCCCACACAGAACCCCGGGGGCCCCCGGGGGCCCCCAGGGAGGCTGCGCTGCTGCTGGGGGCCCCGAAGGCATCAGGACCCAGGCCAGACTCGGGGGCCCCCTGAGCGAGATGAGAGTTTTCCGCAGCTTTTACCAGCCACTCAGAAGCAGCGAAGCTCCAGTGGGGCCCCCGGGCCCCTGGTACTCCAGGGCCTTCGCGGGCCCCAAGGTCACGTGGGAGCCCCTGGGGCCCCAGGGGCCCCTGGGGCCCCAGGGGCCCTTGGGGCCCCAGGGGCCCCTGGGGCCCCAGGGGCCTCTGGGGCCCCAGGAGCGCCTGAGGTCCCAGGGGCCCGTGGGGTCCCAGGGGCCCCTGAGGCCCCTGGGGGCCCTGGGGCCCCTGGAGCCCCGGGGTGCCCTGGGGCCCCTGGGGCCCCTGGGGCCCCTGGGTCGAAAAGGGTCTAAGGACTGCCACTGCCTGAGCAGTTCCATCTTGATTTGTTCTTCTCCTTTTCGCCTGAGGTGCCTCTCCATCAAAAAGTCTCTTTACGAAATGGGGAAAGGGCCGGCTCTCCTGGGGGGCCCCCACGGGGGCCCCCACGGGGGCCCCCACGGGGGCCCCCATGGGGGGCCCCACGGGGGTCACCCCCATGGGTGGGGACCCCAGCTGGGGCCCCACGGGGGTCGCCCCCATGGGGGGGGACCCCAGCTGGGGCCCCACGGGGGCCCCCACGGGAGACCCCAGGTGGGGCCCCACGGGGGCCCCCACCACGGGGGCCCCCACGGGAGACCCCAGTTGGGGCCCCACGGGGGCCCCCGAGGGGGCCCTCGAGGAGGTCCTCAACGGGGTACCCATTTGCACGGCCACGGGGGCCCCCAAGGGGTTCTCCACGGGGGCCCCCAAGGGGGCCCCCAAGGGGGCCTCCTGGGGTTCCCCAAAGGGGGCATCCAGGGGGGCCCCCAAGTGGGTGTCCAAGGGGGCCTCTACGGGGGCCCCTGTGAGGGGCCCCGAGGGGGCCCCCACAGGGGCCCCCGTAGGGTCACTAGTTAGGTCTCCTTCTGCTTGTGGAAAAGCCCCAAAACTTGTCTCTGCAGCCTCGGGGCCCCCACAAATGGTACCCCCAAGGGGGGCCCCCCAGTTCCCCCAGGGGCCCCACTGGTCCCCCTCTCCGGCCCCAGAGCCCGCCAGCCGCCGCCCCTGAGGGTACTGGGGGGCCCCCAGGTGCCTGGGGGCCCCCCGGGGGCCCCCGGGGCCCCGCAGAGCACAAAGAGACAAAATGTACAGAACTGCAGCAATGGAAATCAAGACCCCAGGGCCCACCAAGAGGGGCCTCGGGGGCCTCAGGGGCCCCGGGGGCCCCGAAGACCGGGGGGCCCCTGCAACCCCGGGGGGCCCCCGAAGCCTGGCTGTCGCAGGGGGCCCCCAAGTGACCGCAGGCTCGGGGGGCCCCTGGGGGCCCCCGAGGGGGCCCCCAGAAGCACCGCTGTGGGGCCCCCGCAGCTGGTCAGCTGGGGCCGCCTCTACACTTAATGGAAGGGCCGCCATGAACTTTGGCTGGGAAAAACCCTAAACCCTAAACCCTAAACCCTAAACCCTAGGCCCTAAGGCGCAAACGGTGGACCCTAGTCCAGAAGACCCTTGGGGAAGGAGTGGTGCGGGTTATCTGCCATGAGATGCGAATGCAGCGACCTCGGAATGCTGCTGCTGCTGCTGCTGCTGCTGCAGCTGCTTCAGCTGCTGCTGCTGCTGCAGCGGTCAGTGCTGCTGGCTGCAACGCTGCATGCAGCAGCTGCTAGTGTCTGCTGCAGCTGCGTGCTGCTGGGCGTTGCTGCTGCTGCTTGCGTCTGCTGCGGGCGCTTCTGGGGCGGCTGCAGCGGCGAATTCGGCTGCTGCTGCTGCTGCTGCTGCTGCTGCTGCTGCACGGCAGCAGCCGCGAACTGTGGGGCCCAGGGCCATGCAACAAAGACTCCACGCAGAACAACTCTCGAACTCAACCGGAATTAATTTAAAAGACTTAAAAGGACACAGAAGAGCTGCTGCGGTCCACGGGGGGAGGAGGGGGGCGAGTCACTGCAGCAGACAGCGGCTTTTCGCGGCCGCGGCGGAGCACAGCGGGGTCCGAAGCAGCACAGTTGCATTAAATGGTATTTAAAAACAAATAAAAGGAAAAAACAATTCTTTAAAAAGGAGGAAACGGGCGAGCCCGCTCTGTCGCCTCTCCCGGCTCGTTCTCTAGAGAGGCTGGCTGCACGGCGCTGCGACCGCTGCCGCGTGGTGGGGTGTTTTGCAATTTCTTGCTGCTCCGACGACAAATAATACTTTTTTGAATTTATAATTCATTTTTAAATTTGAAATTGAATTCCTCCGCGGCACACTTCCCTCGGCGGCGGCTGGCGCTGCCGCTGTCGCCGAGGCTGCACCAGAACATCGAGTTGCGGGTGTTCGGATCTCCCGAAGACCTGCGCCCCGTTTTCCCCCAAAATAACCCAATTCAATGAATTTTTTGCTTTTATTTTTCTCTATTTGTCTTAGGCTTTTCATTCCCTCCATTTTGGTGTGCCTCGAGCTGCAGGAAACGCCCGAGATCGCCTCGAGAGTCAGGTTCTGGGTCCCGGCATCCCGAGTGTTCTTCACCTCCCGGCGCAGACACAGGAAAGCTGGAACTGCCTCTGCTCCTCTTTTGTTTATTTATTATTTATTTAAAACTATTTAAAGTCTTAAAGGCCCTTTTGGGCTTTCTGGGGGCCTCGCTGCCTCTCAATGGCCTGCACTGCAACCCCTGCAGGACTCGCCAGCTGCAGCAGCAGCACCACTTGCTGCAGCAGCAGCCCCTGCTGCTGCCTACACTGGGCTGCTGCAGCACACAGAGAATGCGGCTGCAGCTCAGATAGCAGGGGCCTCCTCAGGGGCCCCTTTGGGGGCCCCTTGAGGGGCCCCCCGCCCGTCAGAGGCCTCCACGCCTACGGGATAGCGGGGGGCCCCTTCAACTTCTTAATGGGGCCCCTCAAGCCTCCTAAGGGGGGCCCCCAAGGCCCCCAATAAGACCCCTGGGGGCCCTTGGGGGCCCCTCGGGCTCCTAAATGGGCCTCTTGGGGCTTCCAAAAGGGGGCCTTGATGCCCCTAAATAGGGCCTTTGGGGCCCCTAGGGGGGCCCCTTGGGGCCCCCAAATAAGCCACGAAAAAATCCACAAAAGGGTTCTAAGATGGTACTACTTTGGGGCTTTTAACGGGGGCCCCAGGGGCCCCTTAGGGGCCCCCTGGGGCCCCCTAAGGGGATAATAGGGAGGCCCAAAGGGGCCCTTATTGGGGATTCAAAATAAGACTTTAAGGCCGCCAAATATAGGCCATTAAAAAGCCCCCAGAAGGCGGTGCATGCGCTAAGGGGCGTTAGCTGCCTCCTCTGCCGCTGCTTCTTGCTGCTGCTGCTGCTGCTGCTGCTGCTGCTGCTGCTGCTGCTGCTGCTGCCGCTACTGCCGCTGCTGCTGGCACGGGGTCTTCAGCTCCTTAAAAGGATCTATGAGCTGCCTGCACTGAAGAAAGCCAGGGGCCCCTAGGGGCACCAGGGGCCCCCAGGGGCCCCTCTGGCCCATAGCCTGGGGGCCCCACAGCTAACTAGGCTGCGGGGCTGTGGGGCCCCCAGGAGACCCCAAAAGCTGCACGAATTAACGTGCAAAAACATATTTAGGTCTTTTTGTCCAGAAATGTCTTCTTGGGGGCCCCCTCAGGGCCCCACAGAAGACCTCACAGGGGTCCCTGAGGGGCCCCACAGAAGACCCTACAGGGGCCCCTGAGGGGGCCCCGAAAATGGCTCTAAGGCCCCCATAGGGGCCCCAGGGGGCCTCCTGTGGGGCCTCCTCTGTGGGGGCCCCCAAGGGGGCCCCTCTCACGAGGACCCTTTCTGTGGGGGGCCCCCAGGGGGGCCCTTATGGGGCCCCTGTGGGTGTTTGGCAGTGCAGCAGTTTGAAGTTTGAAAAGTCTGAAAGGCACAGCTGAGAGAGAAGCACGGGAGTCTAAGCGAAACCCTAAACCCTAAACCCTAAACCCTAAACCCTTACCAGTGACGCGTAGCTCACTGGTGAGGGTTTAGGGTTTAGGGTTTGCGCAGTCTGCGCAGTTGGGATAAACTGCAGAGGTGGGCCCCCTGATTTGGTTTTGTTAAATACTTTTTTCTTTTTTGTTTATTTTGAATTAATTAACTTCAGACCCAATCTAAGGGGCCCCCAGCCCTGCAGCATTTTATGTTTCCTTTAACTCAAGTTTTGCACAAGTATTTAATTAATTTATTATTTTAAAATTATTTTTAGAAGTATATTCTGAAGGCCACTTGGCTCCTTTGGAGGCAGAACGCGCAGGAAGTGGGATTTAGGCTTTAGGGTTTAGGGTTTAGGGTTTAGGGTTAGGTTTTAGGGTTTGGGGTTTAGGGTTTGGGGTTTAGGGTACTTTGCCCCATGCAGTCTAACAATAGATTAGAAGTTTAAAAGCCTTTTTAATTTATATTTTTGTTTTATTATTTATATTTTTATTTCCCCAAAAGAGGACTTGTGCGGATTTTCACTTTTGGGAAGTTGGATTTTGATATTCTTCTTCAAAAAGACAAACTTTTAAATCAATTGAATTTAAAAAAATTAAAATTTTTATATTTGGCAAACTTCAAAGCTCCTCGCGTCTTTGGTTCTTTTTGTAAGCTGAGCTGTACAGACACTCAAACGCAGCTACGCTAACCCACACTCCATGCGCTAAAGGGGGCCCCCAGGGGGCCCCCAGGGGGCCCCCTGGGGGCCCCCTGGGGGCCCCGTAGGGGCCCCTTGAAGACCCCTAGGGGGCCCCTTACGGAGCCCCTTGGGGGCCCCCAAGGGTCCCCAAAACGCCCTCAAGGGGCCCACAATGGGCCCCCAGAAGACCCCTTAAAGGGCCCCACAAAGGGCCCCTTGGGGGGCCCCCTACAGGGCCCCCCAAGGGGGCCTCCAAGGGGCCCCTTTGAGTGCATGCGCCTCCAGGGGCCCCTTGAGGGGCCCCCCAAGGGGCCCCTCGACTGCATGCGCTTTTAAGGGCCCCCTATAGGACCCTTTTTGAGGACCTTTTGGAGCATCTGATGGCGAAAAAATTCCGTTTTAGATCTTTTGAATTCTTTTTGGATTTCGTCTCCGCAAAAAAGACTTAATTGGGATTTGCCTTTATTCGGGAGTCGCGCACATATCCTCCAGTGCTGCTGCTGCTGCTGTGGTTTAGGGTTTAGGGTTTAGGGTCCAGAACTTAGGGTTTAGGGCTTTGGGCTTAGGGTTTAAAGATTAAGGCTTAGGGCATAGTGCTTAGCTTATTCGGAAGCAGCGCAAATATCCGCCGGCGCTTCTGCTGCTGCTGCTGCTGCTGCTGCAGCAGCAGCAGCAGCAAACCCAGAAGCAAAACTTTCTGACACAAATTGTGCCACTCTAGTTCCTGGAGATTGCAAGAAAGAAGGAGCATTATTTGAAGTTGTCAAATGGAAGATTTCAAATATCTTTCAAGACAGCAACTTTGCATGCATTCTGGTGTACGTACAGCTGCGCTGTGAATTTTTCGGCGAAAATTGGCCTTTGGGCTGAGGTGTACGTACACCTGAGGGTTTGTGGGGCCCCACAAGCGCCCGCTGCATGCGTTTTTGTGGGGCAATTATTTCTTTTCTTTTTGGGTTTTTACCTCTTCAAAGTTTCTTTTAAAAAGTCCTTTAAATGGACCTTTTTGGGCCTTTCCAGATTTCCAAAAAGCCCCAAAAGAGCAGCAGCAGCAGCAGCGGACTTTCAGGTGTACGTACACCCCAACTCCACGCTCGGGAACTCACACGGCTGCTCTTCGAGTGTATAGGCAGCCATGGCCAAACCCTAAACCCTAAACCCTAAACCCTGAACCCTAAACCCTAAACTCTAAACCCTAAACTCTAAACCCTAAACCCTAAACCCTCTTGGACTCACTAACTGGAAGTTCCCCTGCAGCTGCGTAGGCTCCTGCGCTGTACGTACACCTCAGACACATGCAGTGGCGCCACTCGCTGCTGCTGCTGCTGCTGCTGCTGCACTCAGCTGCATGCAACTCTGCTGCTGCTGCTGCTGTTTCTGCTGCTTCTGCAGCTCCTGGGGTGTCTGTTGCTCTTGATGCTCCCGCTGCTGCTGCTGCTCGTGACGCTGCTGCTGCTGCAACTGCTGCTGCTGCTGCTGCTGCTGCTGCTGCTGCTGTTAGCTCCAGTTGGCTTCAGTAAGCTGCAGTTGGCTGCAGCTAGTTGCACGTAACTCTGCTGCTGCTGCTGCTGCTGCTGCTGCTGCTGCTCGCGCTGCTGCTGCTGCTAGCTGTAGCAAAGTCTTTCTTATTTGCAGGCCCTCAGCGGAAGCGGCAGAGCTCTGGGAGCTAAACCCTAAACCCTAAACCCTAAACCCTAAACCACAAACCCTAAACCCTAAACCCTCTACGGCGGCTGCTGCGTTGCTTGTATTGCTACTGGGGTGTGTACACACTTCGCACTGTCAGTGCATTCAGCAGCAGCAGCGAGGGTTTAGGACTGAGGGTTTAGGGTTTAGGGTTTGCGGCTATTCTCGCCACTAAACCCTAAACCCTAAGGGTCTCCGGAGCATTACTGGAAGCTCAGTTGAGAAAACTCAGTTGTCTAGACTTCGGAACTGCTCTTCGGCCGCGCTCTGCTAGGGTTTAGGGTTTAGGGTTTAGGGTTTAGGGTTTGGCGGGTAGGTTTGAGGGCCCAAAGCTCTGAGTCTAGGGTTTAGGGTTTAGGGTTTAGGGTTTAGAGGGCTGCAGAGGGAGTTGCTGTACTGCAGAACGTCTGATACGGCGAAGCTGGTAAGAGAGCGCCTGCTGACTCAGGGTTCAGGGTTTAGGGTTTAGGGTTTAGGGTTTAGGGTTTAGGGTTCACTAGGCTTGAGGGTTTTCTCCCTTTTTATTTAAGCTAGTTGAAGTTTCTGCTGGAGAAAAATAAACCGCGCATTTAGGGTTTATGTGGGGTTTGGGCCGACAGCAGTACTGCTGGAGCCCCCGTGTGCAGCAAACCCTAAACCCTAAACCCTAAACCCTAAACCCTAAACCCTAGGTCCTAAACCCTCTAACAACGATTAAGCGAAATATATCTCGCTTTTTTTTCTTTACGCCTTTGCCTGCAGGTCGATTCGAAATTGCTAGGTGTAGACTCTAAACCCTAAACCCTAAACCCTCATCCTGGTTAGGGTTTAGCTGAAACGTGCGCCCCACAGCGGGTTCTTCTTCTTATTTTTTTGTTTTTCATCACGAGGGTTTAGGGTTTAGGGTTTAGGGTTTACGTGGCCAGAAACTGCCACCCTGTTTGCGAGCAAATTCGCTGCGCAGCAGACTGGGGGCCCCCAGCAGCAGCAGCAGCAGCAGCAGCGTCAACAGCAGCAGCGGCAGCAGCAACAGCAGCAGCAGCAGCGCAAACTGAAACAGTTGAACACCACCCGCCGCAGCAGCAGCAGCAACAAGAGCGAGGACGCCTGCAGCAACACTCTGCTGCTGCTGCTGCTGCTGCTGCTGCTGATGCCGCGACTGCTGCTACAATTGCTGCTCCAGGGAAGCGACAGCTGCAGCAACAACAGCTGCAGCAGGAGCAACTGAAGCAGCAGCTGCAGCAGCAGCAGCAGCTGCATTAGCTGCAGCAGACGCTGCTCCTGCAGAATCCCGACAGGAGGCAGCAGCCCAGCAGCAGCAGCAGCAGCAGCAGCAGCAGCAGCAGCAGCGCGCGCGATGCTCTCCACCGCCGGCCTTGGGCCACTATGCATGCAGAGCAGCGAGTTTGAGACAGAGCAGCAGCAGCAGCAGCAGCAGCAGCAGCCGCGGCAGCAGCAGCAGCAGCCTCAGGGCGGATCGCAACAGCAGCAGCCGAAGCAGCAGCAACCGCAGCTGCAGCAACAGCAGGCACAGCAGCAGCGACGAGGGAGGCAAGAAGGGAAGCAACCACAAGAGCCGCCGCAGCTGCAGCAGCAGCAGCAGCAGCAGCAGCAGAAGCAACAGCAGCAGCAACAGCAGCAGCAGCACATGCTAGCCATGAGCGCTGGAGCAGCAACGCTTCGAGGTCATGAGTACGTCGCGCCACAGCTGCTGCAGCCGCAGCAGCAAAAGCAGAAGCAGCTGCAGCAGCAGCAGCAGCAGCAGCAGCAGCAGCCCGTGCTGCACCTGCAGCAACATGTGAACGAAGATATGCAGGAGCGGCAGCGCAGCCCATTGCGGCAGCAGCAGCATCCGCAACAGCAGCATCCGCAACAGCAACAGCAGCAGCTGCAGCAGCAGCAGCTGCAGCAGCAACAGCAGCTGCAGCAGCAGCAACAGCAGCTGCAGCAGCAGCAACAGCAACAGCAGCAGCTGCAGCAGCAACAGCAGCAACAGCAGCAGTCGCCGCAGCAGCAGCATCCGCAACAGCAACAGCAGCAACAACAGCAGCAGCAGCAACAACGGCAACGGCAGCAGCAGCAGCAGCAGCTGCAGCAGCAGCAGCAGCAAGCCCTGAGCGAGCTCAGGCGCCGCATCGTCGCCGGCAAACGCCACCGCTGGCTGCTGCCACAGGAGAACCCTTCTGAAAGCAGCAGCAGCAGCAGCAGCAGCAGCAGCAGCAGCAGCAGCAGCAGCAGCAGCAGCAGCAGCAAGCCAGCGCAGCTGCTTAAACTGTGTGACTGGGGGGAAGCAGCATTTTACTTTTGGGTCAATGCCCAGGGGGCCCCCCCCTTGACTTTCCTCCGAAGACCCCCATAGCGTGTCTGCTGAGTAGCTGCAAAGCTTCAGTTGCTGCTGCTGCTGCAGCACGAGACGCTGCTGCAGCAGCTGCTGCAGCGCGGGATGCTGCTGCTGCTGCTGCTGCTGCTGCTGCTCCAGCAGCAGCCGCGGGGCCCCTCACTTTAGAGTTTCCCTCGGCGTTGGTGGTGCATGCGCTGCAGCAAAAGGCAGCAGCAGCACCCAACGTTGCGGAAGCAGCATGCAGCAGCAGCAGCTGCTGCTGCTGCTCGGGCACTTGCAGCAGCAGCAGCAGTTGCAGCAGCAGCAGCAGCAATGTGGCGCGTGAGCTGCTGCAGCTGCTGCCGCGCTGCTACCGGGTTTACTGGGAGCATAATTGGGAGCCACTCGACGTGGAACCCAGCAGCAGCAGCAGCAGCAGCAGCAGCAGCAGCAGCTCAGCCACCCCCTGCAGCAGCAGCAGCAGCAGCTCAGCCACTCCATACAGCAGCAGCAGCAGCAGCGTCTCGTCGACCAGCAGCAGCAGCAGCAGCAGCAGCGCCTTGCCTCCGCAGAGCGCGAGCTCGGCCGCCCCCAGCAGCAGCCCGCGCACCAGCAGCACCAGCAGCAGCAGCAGCAGCAGCAGCAGCAGCAGCAGCAGCAGCAGCAGCAGCAGCTTGTTTCGCTGCGCAGTGCAGCTGCTGGACGTCTGTGGGGCCCTCGGGGCTGCATGCATTATGGACTTGAAGATGGGGCGGCAAATGCACAGCGAAGCTTCAGACCCTGTGAAGGCCAGGCGCATGCAGCAAAAGGCTGAAAACAGGTCAAACCCTAAACCCTAAACCCTAAACCCTAAACCCTAGCCCCTGGACCCTAGAGGCGCAGTGGCGCACGCGGGAGCTGCGAAGGCACCCAGACAAGAAAACCCGGGCAAAAAAGATGACAGAACAGCAATGCTGCTGTTGTTATTGCTGCTGCTGCTGCTGCTGCTGCTGCTGCTGCTGCTGTTGCTGCTGCTGCTGCTGCAGGTCTTTTGCAACTCATGGCTTTGCCGTTTGCGGCGTAGCGGCGCCTTGTAAGACAAGGCCGAGAGCAACCCCTCCTGCTGCTGCTGCTGCTGCAGCTGCTGCCGCTGCTGCTGCAGCTCCTGCTGCAGCTGCTGCAGCAGCTCCTGCTGCAGCGCTCGCTGTAGCTCCTGCTGCAGCAGCTGCTGCAGCTCCTGCTGCAGCAGAAGCCTTAAAGGAGAGGTCCCGGGTGTCTGCTTCCTCCGGCGAGTGTGCTGCTGCCCCCGCTGCCGCAGGAGATCGCGCAGCAGCAGCAGCAGCAGCAGCACCAGCAGCAGCAGCAGCAGCAGCAGCAGCAGGGAGCGACGCAGCTCGTTTCCCGCCGCCGGGCTCCGTGCTGCTGGCGCCTGCTGCTGCGCATGCGCTGAAGAGCGACGGGGCTTTCTTGTCTTTGTTTGAGAGTTTCTTCGGAGTGAACAGCAGCAGCAAACTGACGCTGCGGCTGCTGCTGCAGTGCCAGCAGCAGCTGCTGCCGGTGCTTTCCTTCTTCAGCTCCCAGTCCCTCTTCGCCTTCCACGGCTCTTCTTTGCTGCTGGTCTATGACGCAGACCCTCCCCCGCCCCCAGATGCTGCGCGCTGCTGCCCCTTCAGCAGCAGCAGCAGCAGCAGCAGCAGCAGCAGCAGTGGCGGCAGCAGCAGGGCCGCCGGCGACGGTGGCAGTCCTGGTGGCAGCAGCAGCAGCAGCAGCAGCAGCAGCGCGTCGCGGCCACGAGCTGCGGGACCAGCTCCGCCCGCCACCCCCAGCAGCAGCAGCAGCAGCAGCAGCAGCAGCAGCAGCAGCAGCAGCAGCGGGGAGTGGTGCTGCAGCAGCTGCGCAGAAGACGCAGTAGTTGCTTCTGTCTCCGTTTACATGGTGGACTTCGCCCACGTGTCTCTGCTGTCTCGACGGCCCAGAGACGAGGGCTATCTCTTTGGGCTGCACAACCTGCAGCGGCTGCTGCAGGCCCTCATAGGCCAGCTGCAGCAGCAGCAGCAGCAGCAGCAGCAGCAGCAGCAGCAGCAGCAGCGGCAGCGGTAGCGGTAGCAGGGCAGCGAGAGTCGGAGGAGTGGCGCTGGCTGCAGCAGCAGCAGGTGCAGCAGCAGGTGCAGCAGCGGCGACGGCCGAGACAGCAACTGCGGCCAAACGGATACCCTCCTCACTGCTGCTGCTGCTGCTGCTGCTGCTGCTGCTGCGTGTACTGCTGCTGCTGCGTTTGTGACTGCAGCAGCTGCTGCTGCCGCGACAGCCTGCCAACAGGCGCCGGCCCTCGTTGCTGCTGCTGTGCAGAGAGCCGTACAGGGTTGGGCTCGCAGCAGCAGCAACAGCAGCAACAGCAGCAGCAGCAACAGCAGCAACAGCATGTGGTGTTCTCACTGACGAAGCGTTTTCCTTCATTGGCTGCAGCAGCAGCAGTTGCTGCTGCTGTACTAGCTGCCCTTGACCATTTGCAGCAGCAGCAGCAGCAGGAACAGCAGTTCCTTGTGCCGCAGCAGCAGCTGCCAGCAGCAGCGGTTGCTGCTGCTGCCCTAGTTCTCATTGACCATTTGGATCTGCAGCTGCTGCTGCAGCTGCAGCAGCAGCAGCAGCAGCAGCAGCCTCCTGCGCGGCCACCGCAGCATAAGCAGCAGCAACTGCTGCTGCTGTTTTTTTCCTTTCTTGCGCTGGCCTGCCTCTATGCAGCTCTTGCTGCTGCTCCTGCTGCTGCTGCTGCAGTAGTTGCTTCTGCTGCTGCTTTAGTAGCTGCCGCTGCTGCAGCGGCAGTTGCTGCTGCAGCAGCTGCTGTTGCCGCTGCAGTTGCTGCTCTTGCTGCCGCTACGGCACTTTACGTTGTTGCTTCTGCGGCTGTTGCTGCTCGAAGCAACTGCTGCTGCTGCAGCAGCGGCAGCAACAAGAGCTGCTTCAAGCAGCAGCAGCAGCAGCAGCAGCAGCAGCAGCAGGAGCTGTTTGCGCGCGTGGGTCTCCTGCAATGTCTCTTTCTGTCTCTTTTTGTGTCTTCGTCTCTCTTTAATTTATTAAAATTTATAATTTATAATTTATAATTTATAATTATTTAATTTATCAATTTATTTAATTATTATTTATTTATTCATTAGGCATTTTGCAGTTGTGTCTGCTGCTGCGTAGCAACGGAGGGAGATATGAATTTAATTCTAAAAAGATTAATTAATTTAATTTAATTTAATTTAAATTTAATTGCATTTAATTAATTAAATTAATTAAATTAATTCGAATTAATTGAGTTAAATAGATATTTAGCGAAAAGCGAGTCGCAGGCAGCAGCAGCGGGACAAACAGGGTTTGGGGTTTAGGGTTTAGGGTTTTGCTGCCGCAGGCAGCAGCAGCGGGACAGAAACAGGGTTTGGGGTTTAGGGTTTAGGGTTTAGGGTTTTGCTGCAGAGGCTAGCAGCAGCGCGCAGCAAAAAGACACAAACAGACACGGCGACACTCAGGCCTGCGGAGTCATACAGAACAGCAGCAGCAGCAGCAGCAGCAGCAGCAACACATGCAGTAGCAGCAGGAATACCAGCAGCAGCAGCAGCAGCAGGAGGCGGCAGCAGCAGCAACAGTAGCAGTATAAACAGCAGCACGATAGGCAGCAGCAGAAACAGCTGAGATGCAGCAGCTGCAGCAACTGCTCAAGCGCAGCAGCAGCAGCAGCAGCTGTGAATGTGGCCGAAAGCTGCTGACGGCCTCAGCAGCAGCAAATGCATACGCAGCAGCAGCAGCTGCAGCAGCGCTGCTGCTGCTTCAACAAGAACAACAGCAGAACAGCTGCAACTCCAGCAGCAGCAACACAACTGCACAGAGCAGCAGCAGCAGCAGAGCAGCTGCAGCAGTAACAGAAGCAGCAGCTGCTGCGTAGCTGCATGCTGCGGCGAGTTACACCAGCAGCAAATCAGGAGTAGCAGCAGCAGCAGCAGCAGCAGCAGCAGCAGCGCCGCGTGGGTTGCTGCTGCTATAAGACTGCTTTGGCTGCTTCGAGACTCTGCCTTTCCAGTCTACCTAAACTAAACAATAGAGCTAAATAAATAAATAAATAAATAAATAAATAAATAAATAAATAAATAAATAAATAAATAAATAAATAAATAACAAAATTTATTTGCTTATTTATTTATTTATATATTTGTTTGTTTGTTTGCCCGAGCTGAGAGACAGGGAGCCCCCAGTGCGTCTCCAAATAAAACGGCAAAGACAACAACCCTAGCTCGACATAGCAGCAGCAGCAGCAGCTGCTGCTGCAGCTGCTGCTGCTGCAGCAGCTGCTGCTGCAGCAGCTGCTGCTGCTGCTGCTACTCGGCCATACACACTGCGAAAAGGCCTCACAGGGGCCCTCCTGTAGAGACTGGGGGGCCCCTAGGGGCCCCTGTAGCAAATACTTCTTAAGGCGAGCCCCCACAGCACTTCATTTAGTGGGGGCCCCCAGGGGGCCCCCTGGGGGCCTCTGGGGGGCCCCCAGGGGGCCTCTGGGGGGCCCCCAGGGGGCCTCTGGGGGGCCCCCAGGAGGCCTCTGGGGGGCCCCCTGGGGGCCTCTGGGGGGCCCCCGGGGGGCCTCTGGGGGCCCCCTGAGGGCCTCTGAGGGCCCCCCTGGGGGCCTCTGAGGGCCCCCCTGGGGGCCTCTGTGGGGCCTCCTGGGGGCCTCTGGGGGCCCCTTGGGGGCCCCCAAGGGCTCCTGAGGGCCCCTACAGCGAAGATTATATCTCGGGGCCCTGCGGGGCCCCCCAGGGGGCTTTGAAAAGAAGCAAAAGCCCCAAAAGCCTCCAAAAGGGGGCCCCTTGGGGGCCCCCTGGGGGCCCCTGGGGGGCCCCTGGGGGGCCCCTAGGGGCCCCCTTTGCTGTCTGGCGGCCCCCCGGCGCCCTCGCTGCGCGTTCGTGCTTCAAGCTGCTTCCTTGCTGCTGCTGCTGCTGCTGCTGCTGCTGCTGCTGCTGCTGCTGCTGCTGCTGCTGCTGCTGCTGCTGCTGATTCTGCTGCTGCTGCTGCTGCTGCTGCTGCTGCTGCTGCTGCTGCTGCTGCTGCTGCTGCTGCTGCTGCTGCTGGTGCCCCTATTCTTTGTCCCCTTTTTGCTGCTCTTTGAAAGAAGAGGGGGCCCCCGAAGACTCTATTACTTGCTGCCGCACAAACTCTATTTGCCGCCGCGCGTAAGAACGCGGGGGCACTGGGGAAATCTCCCCAAACTCGCACCTGCACGCAAACCCTAAACCCTAAACCCTAAACCCTAAACCCTAAACCCTAAACCCTGGAAGCCGGGCGGCCCGCAAGAGGTCCCGCAGCCTTCTGGCCCTTGCGCGGGACGCCGTAAACCCCAAACCCTACGCCCCAAACCCCAAACCCCAAACCCCAAACCCCAAACCCTAAACCCTAAACCCTAAACCCTAAACCCTACACCGCAGTGGACTTGAGTCGTTTGTAAAAGGTGTGGAAGTAACGCCGCGGACTGTAAGGACTCAAAAAGTCAATTAATCCAAAAAAATAAATTTCGTTGCGGCTTTCGCTCATTGCCTTCAAGCCAAAACCCCCGTCCAGCGCGGGGGCCCCCAGGTACGGCGTGCTGCAGCACACAAACCCTAAACCCTAAACCCTAAACCCTAAACCCTAAACCCTGCGCCCTAAACCCTAAACCCGAGCCCTAGACCCTTAACTCTGGGCCTGAAATCCTTAACCTGAAACCTCCAGGTCCAAAGCTTGTGCGACGGATCCCTGCAGGATCCCCCCATGGCTGCAGTAAACCCTAAACCCTGAACCCTAAACCCTAAAACCTAAACCCTAAACCCTAAACCCCGAAACCCGAGCCCTAGCTCTGCACCTGGAGCGGCAGACCCTATGACCCTGCACCCCCACCCCTGCCCCCAAACCCCAAGCTCAAGCCCCAAACCCTAAACCCTAAACCCTAAACCCTAAACCCTAAACCCTAAACCCTACACACCTCGTTTGCGTGAAAGTCCTTGAAAGAGCCACACTCTGTCCATAAGGGTAATAAACTGCTCTTCCAAACTCGCTGTCTTCTTCGCTGCTTCTTCCCCCTTTTTGAAATCGGGTATCTCTCCACTTGAGCCCCGGGGGCCCCCCGGGGCCTGAGGGGCCAAAGCGAATCCGCGTGGGGGCCCAACAGCACGCGTTGCTGCAGCTGCTGCTGCTGCTGCTGCTGCTGCGGAGCTTCGTCGCCTGCTGCGGCACAGAGTCGCCTCCCGGCAGCACCAAACAACGAACACCCGCAGCTTGCTGCTGCTGCTGCTGTTGCTGCTGCTGCTGCTGCTGCTGCTGCTGCTGCTGGCGCCGCTGCTGCTGCGTGGGCGGCGCTTCAAAAGAAGCTGCCCGGAAAACGGGGTTCCCGTCAGCCCCCGTTGCTGCATTTGCTGCATTGCTTGCTGCTGCTGCTGCAGCATCTGCTGCCCCTGCAGCGTCTGCTGCTGCATCTGCTGCAGCATCTGCTGCTGCTGCTGCTGCTGGATCTCCAACAGCGCTTGCTGTCTCTGGGGACCCTTGAAACAGGCGCTTGACTTCTGTCTCCTGCGTAGCCGCGCCTTGCTGCTGCTGCTGCTGCTGCTGCTGCTGCTGCTGCTGCTGCTGCTGCTGCTTCCTAATGTGTTTACGGGCGCCGCCTTTCAGGGCAACATCGTCTGGGCTGCTGCTGGGCCTCACAGTTTGCTGCTGCTCGATGGGGGCCCCCAAGGGGGGCCCCTTGGGGCTTCTTCTGCTGCTGCTGTCTTGCTGCAGCTGCCCGTCGTTGCAGGGCAAAAGCTCGCAGCTTTTGAGAGGCTTCAGCTGCTGCTGCTGCTGCTGCTGCAGCAGCAGCAAATTCTCCGCAGACTGCCGGCCCTCATGCGTCCCGCCCCCTCCTGCAGCCGTTGCTGCAGGAGCTGCTGCTGCTGCTGCTGCTGCTGCTGCTGCTGCTGCTGCTGCTCCCGATGATGGGGAGGGAGAGTCTCCTCCTGAAGCAGGGGGAGAAGCAAGTTGGGCCCCCTTGGTCCCTTTTTGGGGCCCCTCAGCAGACTCGCAGCGAGCCACTCCCTGCTGCTGCTGCTGCTGCTGCTGCTGCTGCTGCTGCTGCTGGGAGTCGGTCTGCTGCTGCTGCTGCTGCTGCTGGTGGAGATGCGCCGTGGGCAGCCGCAGCGCCTGCAGCAAAGTGTTTTCTGCACTTTTCATCAAACCCTCGCTTTGGGTGGTTTCCATGGACAAGTGGGCCTTCCTAAGCAGCGCAACGCCCCCAGGGTTTAGGGTTTAGGGTTTAGGGTTTAGGGTTTGGCCGTCTAGGGCTTACGCAGCGCTGGCAGGCAGCGAGGCGGGCTGCTGCGTGCCGCTTAGCGGCGGCAGGCTAAGGGTTTGAGGTTAGGGTTTAGGGTTTAGGGTTTAGGGTTTAGGGTTTAGCCGACTCAATTTAGGCTGCAGGAAAGGTTTGAAGCTTCTGCTGGAGTTTCAGAAGTAGCGCAGCAAGCATGTTCCTGGAGCACCCGCCAGCTAGGGTTTAGGGTTTAGGGTTTAGGGTTTGGCGCTCACATTGTATAGTCCCTCAGCGGCCCCCGACTAGGAATGTCTGGGTTGGAGACGGGACGGCTGCCCTCTTTCTGCAGGCTGCAGCAAACAGCAGCAGCAGCAGCAGCAGCAGCAGCAGCAGCAGCAGCAGCAGTTGCAAGGCAAACTCCCTCACAGATGCGTCAGCAGCAGCAACAGCAGCAGCAGCATCCACGGTACTTCAGCCAGCAGCAGCACCAATCGCAGCAGCAGCGGCGGCAAAAAAAGCCACCGCAGCAGCAGCCACCATCTCCTTTGGCAGTGACCGCAGCAGCAGCAGCAGCAGCAGCAGCAGCAGCAGCAGCAGCAGCATCGACGGGAGCATGAGCAGCAGATACAGCCGCAGCAGCAGACGAAAGAGAGCAGCAGCAGCAAACCAGCTGCAGCAGCAGCAAAACAACTACAGTGGCACCAAAACAACCGCAGCGACAGCCAAACAACTGCAGCAGCAAGCCCGCAACAGCAGCAGCAGCAGCAGCAGCAGCAGCAGCAGCAGCAAACCATTCGTGAATGCCAATGAGCAGAGAGTAGTCGAAAACCCCCAAACCCTCCAAAAACTTGCAGTCTCTTTCGTGAGCAGCTAAAAGAATGCGCGCTTCATCTTCCCGCAGATGCAGCTTCCGCCCACACTGCAGCCAGTCTGCAGCAGCAGCAGCAGCAGCAGCAGCAGCAGCAGCGGCAGCAGCAGCAGCAGCAGGGAAGTCGGGTCAGGGGCTGGCGCGGGAAGGAAAGCCGCAGACAGCAACGACGGGGAACTACGGCAGCAGCAGCAGATGAGCAGCAGCAGCAATGTGGTGCGAGCAAAGCCACAGACATTAACGCAGCAGCAGCAGCAGCAGCAGCAGCAGCAGCAGCAGCAGCGCAGCAGCAGCAATGTGGTGCGGGCACAGCCGCAGCCAGTAAAGCAGCAGCAACAGCAGTAGCAGCAACAGCAGCAGAAGCAGCAGTATGGTGCGAGCACACCTACAGCCAGTAGAGCAGCAGCAGCAGCAGCAGCCACAAACACTGAAGCAGCAGCAGCAGCAGCAGCAGCAACAGCAGCAGCAGCAGCAGCAGCAACTAACCAACATCTTTCTTGACCTTGTCCCCCTCCTTTGCTGTTCTGCTAACAGTGCTGCCCTTTATGTCATATGCCTCACTTAGGCCCAAAGAAGGGTCAAACGCGTTGCCTGCACAAACCCTAAACCCTAAACCCTAAACCCTAAACCCTAAACCCTAGCCTTTAAGTTGAAAATGCCAAACCCTGGGTCCTGTGGCGAGACTCTGACGCTCTTCAGAGAAGAGCTAATGGACAAAAGGAATCAGCGGCCTTTGCTGCTGCTGCTGCTGCTGCTGCTGCTGCTGCTGCTGCTGCTGCTGCTCTTTCCTTGCTGCAGCTGCTCTTGCTACTGTTGCTCCTGCTACTCCTACTGCTGCTATTCTTGTTGGTGCTTTTGCAATTCACCTCGTTGTCGCTGCTGCTTCTACTGCTGCTGCTGCTGCTGTTGCTGCTCGTACTGCTGCTGCTACTCCTGCTGCCGCTGCTGCTGCTCCTATTGCTGCTGCTACTCCTGCTGCTGCTGCTGCTGCTGCTGCTGCTCACCCATTGCAATGAAATAGGCAGCAGTTACCAAAGTGCGCTGCGACTCTTGTGTCTTTATGTCTGGCGAAGCTGAGAGCCTGAGGGCCGCACAGGCAGCAGCAAAAGCAGCAAGCCAGTCAGCAGCAGCAGCAGCAGCAGCAGCAGCAGCAGCAGTAGCAGCAACAGTAGCACAAGCAGCAGCAGCAGCGCAAATCGCTACTGCTGCTGCTGTTTTAGCCAGTGCTCAACCCACAACGCGACCCCAACAGCAGCCATTCTGCGACAGCAGCAGCAGCAGCAGCAGCACCACAGCAGCAGCAGCAGCAGCAGCAGCAGCAGCAGCGCACTCGGGTTCGCTGCGTTTGTGTTTCCGCTTCAGCATCGCCAGCAGCCCATGTTCGGGCGACTGTCCCTGCAGGTAAGTGCGGGGCCTCTGCAGCTGCTGCCGGTGCTGCTTCTGCTTCTGCTTCTGCTGCTGCTGCTGCTGCTGTTGCTGCTGCTGCTGCTGCGCCCCGTTATCTGTTGCCATAACTCTAAACGAATGCTCATCTTCATACCATCCTTGGCTGCTAAAAGTGTTCCTCCAATCTCCCGAACAAAAGTCCCCTGTTCTTAAACAGGAGTCGGGGGGCCCCCAGGGGGGCCCCCCGGGGGGGCCCCCCTGGACCTAGGGGCCTGCTGCAGGCCGCAGCAAAAGTCTTGCTGCTGGAAATGCCTTTCCATTAAAGAGCCGCCAGTCAGCAGCAAAGCAGCAACATCAGTTTGGGCGCTGCTGTATCTGGAGTTTCTTTTTGCTGCTCTGCTGGAGGCGAGAGAGGAAATTCGCCGCTCGGGAGCAGCAGCAGCAGCAGCAGCAGGAGAAATCTCCCCTGAGCCTAGGTGGCAGTGCCCCCACTGCTCCGACTCCATTCCACTCGCACTAAAGGGCTGCAGCAAACCCTCGTACCCACAAGGGGGGCCCCCGGGGCCCTCAAAGCCCACCCCACAGGGGCCCCCCGGGGGGCCCCTGGCTGAGGGCTCTCTGGGGCTTGCCCTGAGGGGGGCCCCTCTGCAGGGGCCCCCTCTGAGGGGCCCCCCGAGGGGCCCCCTGAGGGGGCCCCCGAAGGGCCCCCCGAGGGGCCCCCACAGGGGACCGGACCGCAGGGCCCCCCAGAGGGGCCCCCAGAGGGGACCCCAGAGGGGCCCCTAGAGGGCAGCCAGCAGGGGCCCCCGGAGGGGCTCCCACAAAACACCCCAGGGGGGCCCCCAGGGGGGCCCCCAGGGGGCCCCCCAGGGGGGCCCCCAGGGGGGCCCCCGGGGGGGCCCCCACAGGGGCCCCCGTCCGCGTCAGGGGTTGCTTGGGTGTAAAGTTCAACTCTATGAATGCCAAATATGCGCGTCAGCAAAGACAAGGGGGTACTGAGGATGTGGTCAATGTATGCGGGGAGGATTCTGCAGAAAAAAACAAGGGTTTAGGGTTTAGGGTTTAGGGTTTAGGGTTTGGGGTTAGGGTTTAGGGTCAGGGGCTGGACGCAGAAAAGAGGCTTGGGGTTTTGGACGCCCCCAACTCCCCTACTGAGTCCCAGGGAGAAAAATGCTGCGAGAAAGAAACCCTCCATTCCACCGCTAGGGTTTAGGGTTTAGGGTTTAGGGTTTAGGGTTTAGGGTTTACCGCAGTATTTGCTCCACTTCGGCCTTTGAAATTGTCTTTATAAGAAATTTGCCGTCGTGGGAAAAAAAGAAGAACTGCCCGCTTTTGCTGCAGCGCAAACCCCTCGCAAACCCTAAACCCTAAACCCTAAACCCTAAACCCTAAACCCTGGCTTTGTACCTTTTGATCCTTTCTTCCAATTTCCACCTAACTGCCACTGCTGCATTCTTCTGTTTCTCACAAATCCACCAAATACATAAATAAATAAATTAAATAAATAAATAAATAAATAAAATAAATAATAAATAAATAAATAAATAAAATAAAATAAATAATAAATAAATAATTAAAATAATTAAATATTTGTTTTTGCGGTTTTACCTGTTGGAGTGAAACTCCATAAAGGAGAAGTCCGTAGAGCACAAACTGGATCTGTATTCCTAAAAATAAAAAAATAAATAAATGAATAAATAAATGAATAAATAAATAAATAAATAAATAAATAAATAAATAAATAAATAAATAAATAAATAAATAAATAAATAAAATAATAAATAAATATAAATAAAAAATTTAATTGTAAATATTATAATAAATAATAATTACTATTAAGTGTTTTTCTCCAAAAAATAAAAGACCCCTAAACCCTAGTAAACCCTCGCAAACCCCCGTAAACCCTCGTAAACCCTCGTAAACCCTCGAAGCCCTTCTGAACCCTTGTAAACCCTTGTAAACCCTTCTAAACCCTCGTAAACCCTCATAAACCCCCTAAACCCTCATAAACCCCCAAAACCCTCGTAAACCCTCGTAAACCCCCCAAAACCCTCCTAAAACCCGCAAGCCCTCGTAAACCCCCCAAAACCTAAACCCTCGTAAACCCCCCCAACCCTCGTAAACCTCCGTAAACCCCCCAAACCCTCGTAAACCCTCGTAAACCCCCCAAACCCTCGCAAACCCTCGCAAACCCCCCAAACCCTCGCAAACCCTCGTAAACCCCCCTAACCCTCCTAAACCCTCGAAAAACCCCCAAACCCTCCCAAACCCTCGTTAACCCTCCTAACCCTCGTAAACCCTCGCAAACCCCTCAAACCCTAGTAAACCCTCGTAAACCCCTCAAACCCTCGCAAACCCTCGCAAACCCTCGCAAACCCCCAAACCCTCGTAAACCCCCAAACCCTCGCAAACCCTCGGACATGTTCGGGAACTCCGGCGACTTCTCTGGCGCATTCGAAGGCGTCGGGGGCCAAGTCTTGAAAAGCAGCAACAAGACGGGGCGGCAGCAAAGGGGCGCAGTGGAACTCGAAGCGCCGCAGCTGCAGCAGCAGCGGCTCGTCCAGCAGAAACCCTAGCTGCAGCAGCAGCAGCAGCAGCAGCAGCGGCAGCAGCAGCAGCAGAAGCAGCAGCAGCAGCAGCAGCAGCAGCAGCAGCAGCAGCAGCAGCAGCAGCAG
>NW_013653310.1:0-1978 GCF_000499385.1 Eimeria necatrix
TTGTCAGCGTAGCATCAAAACGAGAGAAAACAGTGTGGTTAACATTCCGGCTTATATGTGGAACACTCTGTAAGCAGGAATGTGATAGAAGCAATGGCATTGAAGCATCTGTTTGAATGGCAAATTTAAACATATACAATTTTCACGGCCTTTGAGTATAGACTAGAAACCCCTGGGAAAACAGCCAATTAACACGTCAGCTAGCTGCCATAATCATGACGCGTAATAATTATGCATAGGAAACTAAGAATGAGAGTCTCCGAGCTCGCAGCTAACGCACGAGAAAGCTACACTGGAACATATCAATACGAACTAGGCCATGGCTGCGCACCACGTGAGCTCCGCGTATTCACGCTCGGCAAATAACGTAATCGCGTTATCAAGCGTCAACAAGCCATTTCATATCTGTGCCGAGCTAGTGCCGGCGAGGCATACGTGGAGAACCTGCGAAAGAAAGCTCCAAAGACTGCAAGTGTCCGTGAATTCCGAGTTCCCGGAACTACGAGAATATCATTTGGCTCATACCAAGAAGCAGAATGCGTTTTGGGACTATTGAGTTTTAGCGCTACTTCGTGGCTCGGAGCGCCCTTGCTAGCCGAGATATATGCCATGCGCAGAGTTCAAAAAGGCGAATTAGATGCAAATATATGATTTGCCGCGGCGTCGCCAACTACTGCATTGGCGCGCACAAGCGTTGTTCATGGGTATTACCCGTCTGTATTTTCATGAAATCCGACGACGCGGTTATGGGCAGTGCCAAATTGCACTTTGTGTGTCCCGCATGGGCTACTCACATGTTCATGGTGCCAGGTGCCAGGTGCCAAGAAACATGTAAAACCTAACAAGCAGATCGTCGCAGTATGAAGCAACCTCGAACACGAAACAATGCGCCACCATGAGTGTCAAAGCCTGAGAAAAACAGAACACGACAAGGAACAGCATGACAGGGCTCTCGGCGCAAGCGAAGCAGCCCACGATGTGAGCTAGTAACGTGTGGACCGCGGAACATCGGCCGCAATTACTGCGACAAGAAACCACGAGCAGCAAGGCGGGCTTTCCACGCACGTCCTGGGTCACCAAAGCGCATGACAGGCGACACTGAACGGATACAACATGCGTACAACACTGGCTGGTGCGCCGACGACGCCCACCGACGAACTCAAGCAGTGTCGTTTGCCACGATGCAAGCTGGGTACCTCGGAAAGCAACTAAAAGGGTTGCAGGAAACGACCAAGTTGACCCAGATTTCTCAGTGGCCTGCATTTGCTTCTACTTATTGGAATATTTGTCGTTCCGTTGGGCATAGCTCTGAGCACCTGCTTCATTGTTTGCAGCACCAAAGAAAGCTTCGGCGTTATTTCGCAGTGCTGCTTCCGACACGAGACACTGCCAAGCTTCGTCAGCAGAGCAAGACGTGTGTTTCCTGCATTCCGTAAAATTCCGTAAAAGCGTGTTTCGCCGGAGACGCTTTTTCCTTGAAAGCGGCGACACCTCGGACGTGGGCGTAGCCTGCGTAAGTTACTGCACGTTTCCAGCACACGGCAACGTCGACAGCTGCGCACGACGAAAGCGTGGATCCACGCAACACGGACAAGCCGTAAATATGCGTGACTGAGCGCTTCTTGGCAACATTGTGGCAGCACTGAATTTCCGTCTGTCCAAATGCCTAGTCATGCGTTGAAGACCCAAAATGCTCGTCGCCCGAAAAAGGTGAACTGCTATTTTCTGAGAGCTTTCTGTCGAGCTACATAAAAACAAAACATGTCGCACCTAACGCACAAGAGAGCTACACTCCAACATATCGCTACAAACTTGGCCATGGCTGCGCACCACGTGAGCCCCGCGTATTCACGCTCGGCAAACAGCGTCATCGAGTTACCAAGCGTCAGCAAGCCATTTCATATCTGTGCCGAGCTAATGCCGGCGAGGCACACGAGGAGAACCTGCGAAAGAAGACTCCGAAGACTGCAATTGTCCG
>NW_013653311.1:0-1307 GCF_000499385.1 Eimeria necatrix
AGAAAAGAGGAAAACAGCCCACTTACAAAAATGCACATGAACGGCACTCACTAACATTACTGACCACCAGCAGAGGGCTTGCTTCGCAGACAACATGTGCTAGATTTCTTTGCGTTCACCTCCCTGCTGCTGTACCAAAGGCAGTACCATTGTTACTGCCAAAGGTAAACAATGCCCTTAGACCTTGGGATATCATGGTTTGTTTGCAATGTATACACATGAGAGAGACAATCAATCATAAAGACGGTAGCTAGAACGATTCGTAAATGTTGTATTAACATTGGCAGCGCCCAAACCAAAACTTGGGCCAAATGGAATTTGGCACCGTTACATCAAACAGGCCATAATTTAGAAAACATTGGCCACCTTCCTGTGCAGCAGAGTATGGGCTTCAACACTACATCAGTTCCTACGCTGCTACATTTTTTTCAATTGTCATACGCCAGCACGAAGTGGCAAAAGTGTGAAAACCTCTAGGCCTTGTAGTTTCGCCGTACACATTTTACACACGGCAACGCATGCCGCCGTATAGATGTTTACTCACTGAAGTAGAATTCATCTACCCTGGGGTTCTCCGCGCTTTCAACGTGTTCGACGTGTGGCTTTGACAGCGGTTCGCGTAACTCATCTTTCTCATAAACTGACCACGTCGCGCACAGCACCACCAATCCTCACCCGGGTACAAGCTTTACATATCCTTGAGACACTGCAATTCACTAATTTTGTTCGGCCGAGTTCGAGCCCTTCAACCTGACAATTTTGGCTGCCTCCTAGTTGGACACAGAGACTGCTCATTGAGTCTACATACCGTCTGCAGCGCAACAATGCAGCATGTTTCACTTACTCACGTTCTACCCGCGTTTGTTTGTCAATTTCCGCAGAGGCAGCGCAGCACGCGTCGTTTCCTGAAGCTCTACAGCCCTGCACTAGGGGAACGAGCCACAAAACAAATTGCGTAACGCTGCGAATTATCTTGAGCAGTTGGCAGTCAGCTGGCTCTGCAGCGACGCGTGAAACTCCACAAGCACCGACAGCACGTTCAACCGGATGTATCCTAGCAAGAGACGGGTCTAAAGCCGCCTGGGTAAAGTCAGCGCGAGCTCCAGACAGCACCAACGCATACGCCAAATGCGAAATTCACGCTCAGCATGAAGCCAAGATACAAGCAGCAAAGCGCGATTGGTTTGTTGAGCCTGCGCCTCAAAAGGGCGATGTTCAAACGCCTACAACGTTTTGATGGCCAGATATTATACGAACCGCAGCCGCAAAGTTTCCATGCACCAGCACCTACTCCCTGCAAAGCAAGT
>NW_013653312.1:0-1678 GCF_000499385.1 Eimeria necatrix
TGGCATTAGTGTGTTTCATTCCACCCGTGTAGCACTCGACGTCCTGTTCACGTGGTAGGAATACACAGCAATCGCTTTGGATCACACACTAGCAGAATAACGATTTCAGATAATAAATACCACGAACAGCATGTTAGCTCTCTCTTACAGCCTTTACATTTATAAAGCTTTTCCACTCATTAAAAGTTTTCCAACACAGGATAGTATCCATACGCTTGCTGCAACCGCGACTATTCTTGCTTTCACGCGAAGAATGCTTCACTGAGCTGATTTTAATTCACAAAGCTCGAAGAGTAAAGGATACACGAATGTCGCAAACAGTGACACAGCGTCGCAGCATGCCTTTGTGCGCGTGCCTAGCATCTAGCAGCATCCCGCACTAGCCCAAATAGATCCCCTCGCATCTCATTCGCGCAGGTTCTCGCCGAGCTCCGCAGACCCTTGTACTTCCCTCTGGCAAAAAACGCTTATCTCATCTCATATGCACCTCAACTCAAAACACTCAAGAGCACTTGCGTGTGCTGACCTGGTGCATACCCGCCTATTGCAAAATGCCGTCGAGCCACAATGCGCAATGCGCGTGCAGCGCCTTGCATTCTTCACAGTGTCTAGGCTGGCTCGCGTAAGACATCGCCTGTAAAAGGAATTGAACACAGCACACAATCTCAGCAGCTTCGCCTAAGGATTCAAGTGAAGATCCAGCACCAAACGGACGCAGCCAGAGTGTCAAAGCCTCCATGTGACGCTTGCCTACACAGCTCAGCAGCATTGAGATATCTTAGTCGATGCGTCATTCGATGTCGATGAACGCAGTTTACATGCATGCATTGCAGGTTACGCGGTAAACTCAAGGGGGAAGCAATTCAGCTCTTTTATTTGTGTGCGGAGATGACAATTTTGAAGCAGAACACAGTGGCGCGTCTCTTCGTCTTAAATTCACACAGTCTTGCTGCTCCACAGTTTCGCGTCTCAGATTTCCGTAGAGCATGGTGGGTGAATCAATGAGCTAGGGACACGTAAGTGATGGACCGTAGGGTCCCTCTTTAAGTGGTAACATTACCGATTAGTGTGTTTCATTCCACCCGTGTAGCACTCGACGTCCTGTTCACGTGGTAGGAATACACAGCAATCGCTTTGGATCACACACTAGCAGAATAACGATTTCAGATAATAAATACCACGAACAGCATGTTAGCTCTCTCTTACAGCCTTTACATTTATAAAGCTTTTCCACTCATTAAAAGTTTTCCAACACAGGATAGTATCCATACGCTTGCTGCGACCGCAACCATTCTTCCCTTCACACAAAGAATGACTTACTGAGCTGATTCTAATTCACAAAGCACAGGCAGCAATAGATACACGAATGTCGCAAACAGTGATGCAATGCCGGAGCATAACCTTTGTGTGCGTTCCTAGCAGCTAGCAGCATCCCGCACTCACCCAAACAAAGCCTTCCCCTTGCACCCCATTCGCGCAGGTTTCCGACGCAGAGGCGCAGACTTTTGCGCCTCCCTCTAGCTAAAAGCGCTGACACTATATGATATACACTGTGATCCAAAACACGCAAAAACACTTGCGTCTGCTGACCCGGTGCAGACCCGCCTAGTTCAAAACGCCGTCGACCCACAATAAGCAATATGCGTGCAGTGCTCTGCATTGCACACAATATCTAGTC
>NW_013653313.1:0-1461 GCF_000499385.1 Eimeria necatrix
TCCTGATGCAACACTATTGTCGTAGTTGCACTGGTAAAATAAGCAGTGCAAGAGTTTGGTGAATGTGCATGGTAAAGGCAATGAAGGAAGCACCGTTGCCCCGCATTCGCTCTGGCATTTCACGCCCTCAGCTGATTTATTCCTTATCGCCGCACCAACCCGTTGGTACGTGACGATGATGCCCAACTCCTCTGCAAAAACCCCTGTCTTTCAGCTGCAGAATGTGCGCATTGATGCACCGGCAACCGAGAATAAGCTCTCGGTCCGTCTTGTTAACTGGTGACTCCGACAATTATTTGGTTTTTCTTTTCCCCGCCTGCTAATTCAGCTAGCGAGCAGACAAATCGACACAAAATCATTAGATGCACAAATTTGTACTGTTTTGAAACCGCTTGATGACTTGGTATAGGCATGTGAGCACCCCGTGGTATGTGCCACTTTGCGTACATTTAGGAGGTACGCTCACCAAAAAACAAGCTGCTTGCATACACCAAAGTTTCATGTCGACTCGCATAATTGCCTGGCTTCGAATTACAACTATGTTTGCTCTATGGAAATTTCATGTCATGCAAATTTAGCAAGTGCGCTGGCCCGAAAGCCACCCGCGCGCACAACTGATCTATTTCACAGCCGTTGACAACATTCAGTGATTTCGAATGGTTGTGCAATTCGTATTTTAAGTGGTTTGTTGTGTGCAAGGTCACAATCTGCCTTGACAGCACCAAAGAGACGCAGCAAATGTGTTGTTAGTGGTTTGCCAAGGCTCGTTGAGTTTGGACAATGATGCTACTTGTACTTTGTGGATGTCCCTCCGTGTAAGTGAAGTCCGTAAGAAAAGGCAGGCAGCGTACAAAACTGCCTTGTTTACAGATTTCTGTGCAAATTTGCGATTGTAGGTGACTGGGTTTTGCTTCTTCCCTTACCTTCTCCACTTTTCCATCGACAGTTTAGGCGCACATAGGCCTTATACATCTTGATGACAAACTTTTGGATGAACAAAATAATTGTGCAAATTGTTTTATCTGAATCTACGCCGCGCGATTTAGTTTGTGCGTCGGTGAAGCTTCATTATCGCATCGCTGCCTTTTCGGTACTACAGATGGCAACAGCTTGGTGACTGCATTAAATTCGATTTTGTCAGCTATTGCTTAACCCTGCAAACATTTTCCAAACAAATGAGCTAGGTGCGTTTCTTATATCGTCTCAGGATGATGATTTCATGTTAGAGTGATGTTCGTCTTTGCAACATGCAGGTGAAGTTTGTACGTGGACAGAAATTCAATTCAAACTTATTTCAGTTTGTGTCTTTGACCATCGCAGCAGCTTTGAGACCTAGGTTAGTTTATTAATCCTTCATTTGGCCCTGCTTCTTGCTTAAAATATTGCTGCAGACACTCGAGACACAAACGTCATGTGTTACTGACGGAGGCGGCAACACTTTAACGTCACTTCTTGCACATT
>NW_013653314.1:0-2321 GCF_000499385.1 Eimeria necatrix
GTCGGTCTACTCGATTGCCGCAAATCATCTGCTCGCCTGTATTGCGCACTCCCTACACACAACTTGAGGCGCCTTTCCTAACCTGTCATGACCATGTACTTCTTCCTACTTCAAGCGCACCTATTTTTATGCATCATTATATTACGTCGCTCACGAACAAAATTAGATACAATTCCTATAGAATGCTGCCAGCCGGATTTGCACTGCCTAATCATTGCCACGTCTCGAGCCACCAATCAAAGACGAAACGGGAGAAGAAAGAGCCTGCATATACTCTATTTGTGCGTCAAGCGTGCAACGCGCCTCCTATATGGCTACTCCTATATGGCTACTCGCCTTGCTGCACAAACACCCTTCCTGGTGAACCCTGCGGTCCACCAGCCACAAAGACTTGCTGCACACCTTCTCCAAACGTTTTCCAGCGCCCAAATGAACCAGCGTCACCTTAGTCAAACTTTGCGGGAAAAGAGCTGCCAGGAGAACAGTCTGCTGGCAGCAGCTACTAAGCTCCTTTGGCCCAAAAGCTGCCAGTATTCACGCAGTGTCGTACACCCATCAACAACCCTTAGCAACCCACTGCCAGCGCACACGGCTCCCTGCACACACCAGGTCTCGCCTCCGCTCTCTTTGAGGCTCATACAGTCATCCATGCTTTCAAACACACAAAGGTGCTTCGATACACCTGAGAAGCAGCCTCCTCAATGCCTTTCGTCAAGGCAGCACCCCGCCTGCAATGCTATTGCCTTCAACTCAACACACTGCACCGCTGCAAACGTGATTGTTCTTGTGTCCTTCGATCCAACACCAAAACGCACTGCACGGCACTCATCGCCAGGCAAAACACCCACGGCGTATTCGTACTTAAACACGGACTCTGGTTTAGGCAGCAAGCAATGCTGGAGGCACCAACACGCAAACAGACGCCGCGCCGAGTCCGCACCAAACCTTTGTTTCTGCATAATCTTTCAACGATTCGAAGCCTTCTAGTATAAAACGAACTGCGTTGCAACAGTATGGCTCCGCCAAAGTGTTCTGCAATGGATGTAGCGCCACAAATGTGAGAAAATGCGACTATTGCCGTTTTTGTGCCGCAGATGTAACGGGATGGGAGATGTGGCGAAAACATAAGCCCAGACAGGTTTTAGCCAGAAGGCGGAAACAAAGACGGAAGTGGAAAAATAGATAAAGCACAACGGAGCACACGGAAGGTGGGGGCTAATGAGCTGAGACAGTCAGCCAAATGCAAAGGCGCCTGTTGCATCAACGGTCCCGTGACTATGGAATCCAAGGCAAAGCAACGCAATTAATTTTCCGCTTTTGAGTGTGGCATGACACCTTAAAATTGAGTGGATGCGCCCCATTGATTCCGTTAAAAATGTCGAAGCTCCAAATAAGAGTGTAGTTTGTGCAAGGCGCCACCCGCGGTCTGCAGAAGAGCACAGCAAAATGCTTTGCACGCGCGACTGCTGCAAGCACCAAGACTAACTTTTCCTGCTGCTCAAACTAAAAATACCAGCTGTCTACGCAACGTCGGTCAGCTGCTTGTCCAGTCGGCCTATATCCGCCGCACCTCCTGGGTGATATCATGTGACAGAGACAACAATAGTGCGGTTCTCTTCAGAATCCGGGCCATCTCGTCTGGTGTGCACACGTACAACAGCAGCACATCCTGACATAGGATAAAACACACCATGTTGAACGAATATAACACATGCAGAAGAAAATCGAAATTCTCCAATCCGTCAGCTGAGTCGAGCAACAACCACCCGCAACTCGATCTTGCCATTCCGCAGGTCCTATGCAACAGCAGGTCCAACCACTCCACAATTTAATCACGCACCAATCACTTTACTCGATTTTCGCAAGTCATCTGGTTGCCCATATTGCACACTCTCCACACACAGCTTGAAGCGCCTTTCCTAACCTCTCGTGATCATGTAGTTCTTCCTAGTTCAAGCGCATCCAATTTTTACGCATCATTATATTACGTCCCTCACAAATAGAATCAGACAAACTTCCCACAAGCTGCTGCCAGCCACAGTTGCACTGCCTATTCATTCCCACTCCCTGAGTCACCAATCAAAGCCGAAGCGAGAGAAGAAAGAGCCTCGCACCCCGCCCTGTCCACTGTACTATTTATTTACGCGATGCTTGGATAACTCACGTACAGAACGATCCTACTCCCATGCAGCGGGCTTCCACAGGCTCCAATACACTGCGACCGCAACCGATTTACAACACCGACCGCCAGCTGGATCCCTTAGTTGCAAAATCATTATTCCACATACCGCCTAGAGACAAGGTTTCATGGGCATGGGAAG
>NW_013653315.1:0-1587 GCF_000499385.1 Eimeria necatrix
AAGCTAGCTGCCTCCAGACTATCCCGAAGTTCTTCCCCACTGGCAGTTCACTGGCCGTAAGTCAGGCAGCTAGCTAGCTAGCTAACTGCCCCTGGACTACCCCGAAGTTCTTCCCCACTGGCAGTTCACTGGCCGTGAGTCAAACAGCTAGCTAGCTAGCTGGCTAGCTAGCTGGCTAGCGAGCTGGCTAGCTAGCTAGGTAGCTAGCTGGCTAGCTAGCTGGCTAGCTAGCTGCCCCTAGAGTATCCCCAAGTCCTTCCTCACTGGCAGTTCACTGGCCGTAAATCAAGCGGCTTGCTGGCTAGCTAGCTAGCTAGCCAGCAAGCTAGCTAGGTAGACAGGTGGCTAGCTAGCTAGCTAGCTGCCCCCAGAATAGCCGCAAGTCCTTCCCACTGGCAATGCACTGGCCGTAAGCCAAACAGCTAGCTAGCTAGCTGGCTAGCTGGGGGATAGGGGGCGGGGGAAGCAATGGAGGGACTAGCTAGCCAGCTAGCTAGCAGGCTAGCTAGCTAGCTGGGGAGTAGGGGGTGCGGTGGGGGAGGAGCTGGCTAGCTAGCTAGCTAGCTAGCTAACTGAAAAGGGGTAGGCTGGGGGGGATGGGGGGCTAGCTAGCTAGCCAGCTAGCTAGCCAGCTAGCTAGCTGGGTAGCTACGGGGTGGCGGGCGTGGGTGGGGGGATGACTAGCTAGCTAGCTAGATGACTAGCTAGCTAGCTAGCTAGCCAGCTAGCTGGCTAGCTGGCTAGCTGGCTAGTTGGGTGGCTGGGGAGTTAGGTAGCTCGCTGGGGAGGTACAGGGGGGATGGGGATGGGGGCGACTAGGTAGCTAGCTAGCTAGCTAGCTAGCTAGCTAGCTAGCTAGCTCGCCACGGCTAACTAGCCACAGCCAGCTAGCCACGGCTAGCTGCACAGCTAGCCTCGCAGCTAGCTACATGGCCAGCGGCACAGCGAGCTACATAGCTAGCTACACAGGTAGCTACATAGCTAGCTAGCCACAGCTAGCTAGCCACAGCCAGCTAGCCACAGCTAGCTAGCCACAGCTAGCTAGCCACAGCTAGCTGTGGAGAACAGGAGGCATTCGTTGGTTTGCTGCTGCCTCGAATGAGCTGCAGCTGGGGCGTCTACTTTTAATCCCTTTTAATTAATTTTAATTAATTTAATTAATTTAATTTAATTTAATTTAATTAATTTAATTTAATTTAATTTAATTTAATTAATTTAATTTAATTAATTTGTTTTGCTTCACAGATTCGGGGTTTCCAGAAGCAGAGTTGGAGGACTTGAGAGAAAAAATCCAAAAAGACCTCGAGAGGAATTTGGGGGGCCCCATGATCTTCTCTGCTTCCGAAGTTGCTGTCGTAAACCCTAAACCCTAAACCCTAAACCCTAAACCCTAAACCCTAAACCCTAGGCCCTAAGGCCTCGGTCTGGCTGGGCGCTGTTGGCAGTTGAGGGGCGAGGGGATAGAAGTCGAGGTGCAAACAAGTGATGCATTTAATGGCGCAGTGCTGCTGCTGCTGCTGCTGCTGCTGCTGCTGCTGCTGCTGCTGCTGCTGCTGCTGCTGCTGCTGCTGCTGCTGCTGCTGCTGC
>NW_013653316.1:0-2586 GCF_000499385.1 Eimeria necatrix
TTCCTTTGAACCGGCTAGCAACCGTAGATCCTGTGCCGAATGAAGTACCTGCAAGGCACAAAATGCAATGCGGATAATTCGGGGAGCAAGAGCACCACAGCATTGTACTCCCTGCTCACCACGCATGCCAGAGCACGAACCATGTTGTTGTACGCTGTGTACTGGGCTCCATCTATGTGAACTTTCAGTCTGCATAGGATTCCTACGCCCCACAAAGAAGTAGCACCACGTGCTACCAAACATATATGCAATGATTCGCGCGCGTTCCCTCGATTGAATGCCAAAAACAACACGCTCTCAGACAGGCATGACAAACAACTCTCCCACCTGGCTCCCCTTCAGCCAGCTGAAGACAGATCCAGGGACTATTTCTCCACACGAAGCAATAAGCCTTGCCTTCTGAACGCAAAATGTCTGGCCACATGCATGCAATGCGTCACACCTTCGTCAGCATCCGCATGCTAAAAGCCTTGAAGCTGTACTTGAGCCACTGCACCAGCAGTGTCCTCGTCACACAAGGATATTCGGTGCTTGGCCCATCGAATAGTAGGGATGCGCAAAAAACGCACAAGTAAGCGTACGCGTTAATCTTTTGCCGCCGACAAGTCAGCAAATGTCTTGCAGTCCATCTCAGTTGCATGCATGTACCTGTTGAATTTTCAAATACACGTTTGAAATCTGTCCACGTGGCACCTTGGTGCAGCGACTGGTGCTTGCGGCGCGAGTACCGAGCTCATCTCATGCAATGCATGTCAAGCCGTGCCCCTGTTTAACATCTAGAGCTGACTCGCTATCACCAGAAAACCTGCCTCGCCAATGCTCCCCGCACGCCTCCGGCGCGTCAACCAATTCCGCGTCGACGTAAGCGCGCTCAGCGTAGTCGCGCACATATCCATACAGCGCCAACTTCTAGCGCACCGTTACCCAGTTCCATCGATGCTCAGACCTTCATGTGCGTCGCGAGGCAACCCGCGGCCGCCCTCCAGCCGGCACTGTCCAATGCATTTCCTTTTTTCCTCTTGTCACAATCCTGCAAGGCATGGTTCAAATCAGCTAATGTTTTCCACAGAACGCTTTCGCTCCTTCCAGCCAAACGTGTAACCAGGAAAATAGACCCCATCAAATGATCAGTATTCAGCATATTGCAAGAAACGCGGCATGTCAACTGTAGAAAAACTTTGTGTAATTTCGAATTCGAAATGCAACGGCATGCCGAACACAAAACCCTCCGCCAACTCCCTGCATACAGTCTTCTCGACTTACCAAAATATGAACGGACAATTTTCTTCGAAACCACTCAAAGCCATGGCTAATCGTTCTGCACCATATACAGCCCGCAGGGACGACGTCGCCTGCTTTTGTCGCCGTTCATCAGACATACAATGTGATGGACCAACTAGCAGAAACTTCCCGATACGCAAGTCGAACATCGAATGTGAGCCATCTGCACCCGCAAACAACGAAACGCTGATGCAACCCGCTATTTCATGCTTCTCTGCCCATGCTATGCACAATTACACTTTTCTGTCGCATCCACAAAGCGCAGAAACCGCATTCGCCACCCCCTTAGCCAGCGGCAGCAAGCTCACCGCCTTGGGAAAATTTCAAACGCTTCACTGCGGAAAAGTAACACGACAGCTCCGCCATGAACCAAAGCTAATTTCGAGTCATGAAAGCACGCCATTTTTGTCGTCAGGTGGAACCGCCAAGCAGCGTCTACGCCTGACCTCCGAGATACATACCGCCTGAAGCAGACAAACTGCATTCCACTTCCAGCATCACGAAAGAGATATACCAATGCAACACACAAACTGGTTCCAAAATCTCCACAGCGCTTGAAAGAACCCGTTCCATGACGCAGTCCCAGTGTGGTCCTTTGAACCGGCTAGCAACCGTAGATCCTATGCTGAAACAAGTACCTGCAAGGCACAAAATGCAATGCGGATAATTCGGCGAGCACCAGCGACCCAGCGGCATATTTCCAGCTCACCACGCATGCCAGAGCACGAACCATGTTGCTGTGCGCTGTGTACTGGGCTCCACCTATTTGAACGCTTCAGTCTGCTTAGGATTCCTACACCCACAAAGAAGTAGCACCACGTGCTACCAAACATATATGCAATGATTCGCGCGCGTTCCCTCGATTGAATGCCAAAAACAACACGTTCTCAGACAGGCATGACAAACAACTCTCCCACCTGGCTCCCCTTCAGCCAGCTGAAGACAGATCCAGGGACTATTTCTCCACACGAAGCAATAAGCCTTGCCTTCTGAACGCAAAATGTCTGGCCACATGCATGCAATGCGTCACACCTTCGTCAGCATCCGCATGCTAAAAGCCTTGAAGCTGTACTTGAGCCACTGCACCAGCAGTGTCCTCGTCACACAAGGATATTCGGTGCTTGGCCCATCGAATAGTAGGGATGCGCAAAAAACGCACAAGTAAGCGTACGCGTTAATCTTTTGCCGCCGACAAGTCAGCAAATGTCTTGCAGTCCATCTCAGTTGCATGCATGTACCTGTTGAATTTTCAAATACACGTTTGAAATCTGTCCACGTGGCACCTTGGTGCAGCGACTGGTGCTT
>NW_013653317.1:0-3866 GCF_000499385.1 Eimeria necatrix
AGCTGCTCGCGGAGTGCCTTGACGGGCTGTTGTTTAGTGCAGACGTGACAATAAGCGTTGGCGGCGCGTGACATAAATACAGTTACTGTCTGCTGGCGCTTGGTGCAGACCGCTGAGTGTGTTGTCCTATTTGCGGCGCTTCGTGGCGTTGGTGGAGTCCCCAACGTGCGGTTGGTAAGCAGCGATGGCAGATTCTGGTCAGCCTGTCACTAGATACTGGTTCCAGTTGCAGCAAGTGGGTGGAGTCGTTGTGACGAAAATGTGTGTCACGCGGGGTTAGGTGAAGCTCAGCGTTATGTATTTGCCAAAGTAACGTTCGTTTTGACTGATTGCGCACGCGAGCGCGAGGTTTGTGAATGAACGAGTTGACGTGCGTTTTGCTGAGTAGCAGTGTATTGGAGGTGGTGACTCGTCTGATGTTTTGCGCGGACAGTTTATGCGTTACTGGTGGAAGGTTGTCTGCCTTTGCGGGCAGGCTTTGCTATGAGGGTGATTTAGGCTCAATGGCTTTGTGTTGTTCAGATTGTGTTTGCACTTGCTGCGGCACATAAAGCATATAACTGTCTTGCGAGCAGTTGAAGGGGCTTTTGTGTACAAAGCATAGTCGGCATGGTTTTGCGCTGATTGCGGATAGCGAAGCAAGAGGCTGCCGGAAACTTGAAGGTGGCTTTTAACGTTATTTGGCAGTTGTACGTATTGCCAGAGCTGGGAGGGTTGGGCTCTGCACTGGCATTTGCTTGGATTATTAGAAGGGTGGAGAGCGAGTTAAACGTGTTGGCTGAATTAGGATGCGCGGGATTATAGTATGCTGCAGAGAATGCCGTTGCTGCTGGATGGGGTGAGGGAGGTGCAAGGAGGCTGGAATGTAAGTATGGGGAAGTAGCTACGTTTCTTATTCTCTTGGTAATCTGCGTATTGTCATCCAGTATAAGGCATGCAATGTTGTCTGTCTTTGTCCCAGAAGTTCCACGAATGCAGGGAAAATGCAAATGCTGCTCGCGGAGTGCCTTGACGGGCTGTTTTCTATTGCAGGCGTGAGCACAAGCAGTCACTGTGATGTGAATGCAGTGTCTGTCTGCTGGTGCTTGGTACATATCGCTGAGTTTGTTGTCCTATTTTTGGCTCTTCATGCGGTTTGCGAAGTCATTACCATGCGGTTGCTTAGCAGCGTTGGCAGATTTTGGTCCTCCTGTGCCTCCATAGTGATTACGCTTCAGAATGTGCGCAAAGTTGTGTTAGGGCCTGTTAGTCGAAATGTGTACCATGCGGGGTTAGGTGCGGCGCATTGTCAAAATATCGTCGAAAGAACATTCGCTTGAACGGAGTACGTGTGCATGTTCTGTGTGTGAGCAAGTGCATCTGTGTCTTTTGCTGAGTGGCCTGTTGGTGCTGGTATTTTGGTTGATGCTTGCGCGGTTACGGTCGCAAACGTAATTGCGGAAGATCGCTTGTGTTGGCGTGTAGGAGGTTCAAGAGTCAGTGAGAGGTTACTGAGCAGCGTGTACTTTGTTCGCGTTGCAGGGAGATTCGGTATACAGTGAGTAACATATGTAATTTTCTCGGTGTTTCCATTGCGTGCCGTTTGTTGTCCTATTTTTGGCTCTTCATGCGGTTTGCGAAGTCATTACCATGCGGTTGCTTAGCAGCGTTGGCAGATTTTGGTCCTCCTGTGCCTCCATAGTGATTACGCTTCAGAATGTGCGCAAAGTTGTGTTAGGGCCTGTTAGTCGAAATGTGTACCATGCGGGGTTAGGTGCGGCGCATTGTCAAAATATCGTCGAAAGAACATTCGCTTGAACGGAGTACGTGTGCATGTTCTGTGTGTGAGCAAGTGCATCTGTGTCTTTTGCTGAGTGGCCTGTTGGTGCTGGTATTTTGGTTGATGCTTGCGCGGTTACGGTCGCAAACGTAATTGCGGAAGATCGCTTGTGTTGGCGTGTAGGAGGTTCAAGAGTCGGTGAGAGGTTACTGAGCAGCGTGTACTTTGTGCGCGTTGCAGGGAGATTCGGTATACAGTGAGTAACATATGTAATTTTCTCGGTGTTTCCATTGCGTGCCGAGATGAATACATATCGAAATGTGTGTTGTGGCGCCTGTGTAGTAACGACATTTAATGCGCACAATCAAATGGGAAGGTTTTGCAGCGCGAGATACTGTGGATCATCTACTGGCTGGCCAGCGTTGTTTGCGCGGTAGCATTAGTTAGTGGACATCACAAACGTATATAAAATGCCTCAGTGGCATTGCTGAGAACTTGTGCCCTCATATCCCACCAAGCCTGCTGACAATTGTTTTATAATCCAAACACGTGCACCTTCCTTGGCAGCACTTGTCGTGGCCTCAGAATCTGTTAACTCGAGTTTGGAACAGTTCTACGAGTGATTGGTGCGGGTTTATGTTCTGGTTCATGCAGCCTGGGGAGTGATTGACATGCTAGTGAAGAAGAAGCCGTAGCTGAATGCTCGGCAGTGAATCCCGAGGTGTTGGTGGCGGATGCAGCGAGTAGGTGCAGTTGGGTCGCGGCTTGCTGCTTGGCTTTTCTTTTCTCAATGCAAGCGTTGCTCTCGAGCGAAGCCATCCGACTGTCATGTAGAGACGTCCGTTTGATGTGCTGCAGGCGCTGGATAGATGGCTAGGGGAATGATTGCCTGCGTTTTGCTGAGCAGTTTATATTGTCTTGCGACCTGTTCAGATTTTGGCCGGTGAGACGTTGTCAAAGCAGGCAAAGTGCTTGCGCACAATCCCTTGCGTAGACGATTCGGGCTGCGGCCCTCTTGAAGTTGTGGGGAGGTCCCTCGTGAGAGGAGATGAGGAGATGATGAGCCAATTGGGTTTTGTGTTCGGAGCATGGGATATCTGTGAAGGCTTTGAGCGGCGTGCGTTATCTTGCGAGGTGTCGGGCAGCTTGGATATTTTACTTGCTGGCTTTTGCGTTGTTTGCGCCTGATTGTGGTGACAAGTACAGAATTTCCAGGAGGCTTCATGACAGTTTGAAAAATCAGTAAGGGAGTCCGCAGGGACAGGTGGCGGTGGGGAGGGATATACTCTTTGGCAAGTGCTCGGACACATTTTTCACCACGTGGGCATCTTGAGCGCTGTTAGCAGCCTGCTGTTCTGGTCCGTGGGAGGTGATCTGGTGGCATTTTGTGGGGAGTGTGAAACGTTTCGCTAGTTTCTTGCCTTTTTGGCGCTGAAACGTTTTCCGCGCTCGATGGCGTACTTTGTCTATTGAGCGAGAAGGTTTGAGTGGTTCTCTTTTACCGGCATTTTTGTTCGTTCATGCAGCTGTGCATGAACGAACAAAAATTTCGCGAATGCCACTGGTTCTCAGTGGCTCTGTGTTCTCCAGTTACTTGCTCTCGCGTGCCGCTACATGTGGAGCACATGCTGCTTGCAGTCACTGTGGAAGGGGCTTTCGTCTGGTGAGCATGTTTTGGTAGCTTCTGCGGGCCGCAATATGACGGATTGCGCGGAATGTGGAAGAGGCACAAGAAAGAGTGAGGCGGTCGTGCATTATCCTGGAGACTAGAGGACCGGGCACGGCATTGACGCGTGTTTCGATTGTTACTCAGAGTGCGGTCGAGTTGGGAAGCTTTCTACGCTTGAGGGTGTGTTGAGGCCTTGCGAGTTGGAGAAAAGTTTGTCGTTGCTGGGAAAGTTGGCGGAGTGCATTTATGCTAAAAAGCGCGAATGGCGGCGTTGCTGCAGCACATCTGGACGTGGTCATTTGCCTAAGCAGGATCAGCAAGCAAGCCAAATGTCCTATGCTGTGGTTGCATCTGTCAACCCGTGGACATCACAAGCGTACATGAAATATCTCAAAGGTATTGCTGAGAACTTGTGCTCTCACATCGTAATAAGCCTGG
>NW_013653318.1:0-1342 GCF_000499385.1 Eimeria necatrix
TTTTTGGTATGAACCAAATGATATTCTCATAGTTCCGGGAAGTCGGAATTCACGGACAATTGCAGTCTTCGGAGTCTTCTTTCGCAGGTTCTCCTCGTGTGCCTCGCCGGCACTAGCTCGGCACAGATATGAAATGGCTTGCTGACGCTTGATAACTCGATTACGCTATTTGCCGAGCGTGAATCCGCGGAGCTCACGTGGTGCGCAGCCATGGCCTAGTTTGGATTGATATGTTGGAGTGTAGCTTTCTTGTGCGTTAGCTGCGAGATGTTTTGTTTTTATGTAACTCAACAGAAAACGCTGAGGAAATGGCGGCTGACCTTTTTCGGGCGACGGGCATGTTTGCTCTTCAATGCATGATTAGGCATTTGGACAGACGGAAATTCAGTGCCGCCACAATGTTGCCAAGAAGCGCTCAGTCACGCATATTTACGGCTTGTACGTGTTGCGTGGATCCACGCTTGCTCCGTGCGCAAGTGTCGACGTTGCTGTGTGCTGGAAACGTGCAGTAACTTATGCAGGCTACGCCCACGTCCGAACTTATGCAGGCTACGCCCACGTCCGAGGTGTCGTCGCTTTCAAGGAAAAAGTGTCTCCCTTTTCACTCGACGAAACACGCTTTTACGGAATGCCAAGAAGCGCTCAGTCACGCATATTTACGGCTTGTACGTGTTGCGTGGATCCACGCTTGCTCCGTGCGCAAGTGTCGACGTTGCTGTGTGCTGGAAACGTGCAGTAACTTATGCAGGCTACGCCCACGTCCGAGGTGTCGTCGCTTTCGAGGAAAACGTGTCTCCCTTTTCGCTCGACGAAACACGCTTTTACGGAATGCAGGAAACAGACGTCTTGCTCTTGCTTGACGTAGCTTGGCAGTGTCTCGTGTCGGACGCAGCACTGCGAAATAACGCCGAAGCTTTCTTTGGTGCTGCAAACAATGATGCAGGTGCTCAGAGCTATGCCCAACGGAATGACAAATATTCCATTCAGTGGAAGCAAATGCAGGGCACCGAGAAATCTGGGTCGAATTGGTCGTTTCGTGCATCCCTTTTAGTTGCTTTTCGAGGTACCCAGCTTGCATCGTGACAAACGACACTGCTTGAATTCGTCAGTGGGCGTCGGCCCACCAGCCAGTGTTGTACGCATGTTGTATCCGTTCAGTGTCGCCTGTCATGCGCTTTGGTGAATCCAGGACGTGCGTGAAAAGCCCGCCTTGCTGTTCGTGGTTTCTCGTCGCAGTGATTGCGGCCGATGTTCCGCAGTCCGCACGTTACTAGCTCACATTGTGGGCTGCTTCGCTTGCGCCGAGAGCCTTGTCATGCTGTTCCTTGTCGTGTTCTGTTTA
>NW_013653319.1:0-1648 GCF_000499385.1 Eimeria necatrix
ACTCCTTGTTCGCAAATGCGACACTCCACAATCAAGCAAGTCAGGTGATACTCCTAACAAGAGTAAGGCGCAGTGCATGGCACGAGTAATAACAAAGCCCGCCATCCAAGTCACCCCCATGCCGTCAACACCAATGATCCAAATCAACATCCTCCCACACCCCCAAACACAAAACAACCCTAAACGCCAACTGCTTCACAAGCAATGCGACGCTTGATCATGCGCTCTATCCATTTGGGCAAACAACAATATCTGCACAGAGAAGCTGTCCAGCAAGACGTGAAACGGCCTCACTAACACCGGCGTCGACTGTAGTTTCGTCGGCTCAGTCGCAATGTACACCGCACGCAACGCCTCCTGCAAACCTCTACCGCTCCACATTACTCTCACCACAAAACGCCCCACCCTCAACACCTGTCACAAAACGAAATCCCCACTTCATCCTGAATCCACACAACGACGCATCCAAAACGACCTTTCCACGTACTCGCTTCTCGCCGACACCACCAGCTGTCCACACCTAATCCTGCACCTGACAGACCCCTAAAGCACACCCACCCGTTCTCGCCTTGTTCGCAAGTGCGAGACGTCACAGTCAAGCAACTCAAATAAAAGTTTTGTGAAGGGAACAGTGGAGTACATTGCACGTGTGATCCAACGAGCCAGAAAATGTTTCAGCATGCCATCGATGACAATGCGCACCCAACACTGTTCTTCCACGTCTAAAGAGACGAACAACCGAATGTCGCATGGAATGACCATTCCACAGCGAACAGTCCAGCAGTCCATCAATACGAACTGCCGACACCTCTTTCAGGTTTCATGATGTTCAGCAACATGGCCGAAGTTAACAGAGGCAACTGTGCTCCCTTCAGGTCATATAAAGCATCAAATCCAGAGTCTGTGCCGATGCTACGAGCGCCATAAAGCGCCGCCTTGCACATTCATGAAAACGCCCGTCTCCAATAAACCCGTAACACCACATCATCCTGTAACCACATTTCCGCATCACGACACACACAAACGCCGCCTTCACACAGACACTTCATCCCAATGCCACCACCACGACCCACCGCATCCTCCGTATCTCCGCCTCTTCAAACACACTCGACACAAGCCGCATCCTACACATACCTGCAACACTCCAAAATCCACCCACTCACACGATACTCCTAACAACACTGCGGTATTCAGCGGCACACGAACAACCAAGCCACCCAACCAATTCACCCGCACGTCCGAAACACCAATGCCCCAAACACAACATCCTCACACGCCCCCAGACACCAAACACCCCCAATCCCCAACCAACCAACGCTCCACACACAACCTACTTCCTGCGCACCCAAACCATCCATGCCCCCGACCAACACAGTTTCCACGTCGATGCTGGCCACCAACACCTCAAACGCCCTCACTGCCAACGCTGCCAACTCCCTCTACCTCCAATCACACACGCACCCCAAACAGCTTCTGCGCCGCCTCTAACACAGCCCTGCAGCCCCGCATTCCTCACACACCACATCACGCTCCTCTCCAATCCACGCACACACACAAACCCTCACCCCACCCTCCCTCCACATCACCACACGCACAAACGCCGCCTTCACACAGACACTTCATCCCAACACCACCACCACGACCCACC
>NW_013653320.1:0-2589 GCF_000499385.1 Eimeria necatrix
CACTATAACACCTAAAGTGCTGACTTCATTCGTAGCACAAAGTGCAATTTTGCGCTCAGCATTCCTCGGTCGCATCACCTGGGTGCGTGGCATCGGAGGCTAAATTTCGAATTTCTTCGAGATAGATTTTTCGGAGCCGATAGGACAATAGAAGCGTGTCCTGGCGATACCTGAAGCACAGGGGAGCGGTAGCGTATCGAGAGCAAAAATTATTCGCCGCAGCGCTGGCATGCTGCACAAGTCTTCGCCGCAGTGCGGGCGTGGTACTGCGAGCTGGAAAGCCTAGGAACCGCATGTCGAGCAAACGCGAAGCGGTGGCTTTGACAGGTTGTGACAATATGACTAGCTCGGGTGCAAATAAAGATGTAAATGCATGCGAAGCAGGCACTGGTTGCTGTCCAGTGAAGCCGACTCTCCACTGTAGATGCATGGTTTACAAATCGGCTCAATGTTCGTTTCGAGATTCGCTAATGCGCATTTCATAGTAAGGACTGATAGACTGGTTAGAATGGATATGATCCCATTATTCTAGTTGTCGAACTGATACAACCACAGAAATTGGCCACCATGCAAGTCCATAAAGGCAATCTACGTGTGAAAAAAGCCAGATGTGCATGCCTGCCGAAAAGGAAAAGACTCAGGTTTTACAGGTTCGTAGAGCTCTAGGAGCTATCTGATGTACTGAAGCGATCATCAACGAATGCGCTAGCTGTAGGATGGTAAAAATATATCGAGTATGGATCATGAGATAAGAGCCACGAACCAACTATCAGAGAAGAAAAGTGGTACCCTGCTGTGTCCCGAGGGGAATGCGAAGCCACAATATTCAATGACAGACGTATTCCTGAAGTTGCAGCCTTCTCAGTAGCCAGCTGAGGCAAATGCAGAGCATGGGATTTCGAGAAGACGATGCACCGTTTTAGACCTTGATACACCATTCATATCGAGCTTGTCCGACGAATCATTCAACATGCCTGCCCAAAGCGACGCTTTGGAATACACGAAAACGCCTTCAGTCATTGTCTTGAAGGTATTCTCACGCAAACGCTCACAAGGAGTAAGGCGTGTATACGTACCCTCTGGATTTTGGAAAGGGTCCTCGTTCCTGAGTATTTCGCGATTCTCAGCGCGTATGGCTATACCTCTTTTGACGCCCACTTAAGGCTTGATGCATGAGAGTGATGGAACACTGTTCTTCTGGGGTTCATTCAGGCTGGAGATATGCAGCAGGTCTTCTGACTGGCCAAGTCACAATGATCATGCTTCTTGAGTTTTCGAAGCCCACAACATCCCTCCAAATTAGTGCACCAATCTGAAGGGATGAAAATAGTGGGAGCATATAATTGCGCCTGTGTTTGTATTAGAACAAAATGCTCGTCACAAGGCTTCTCGTGTGTGGACTCGTCACAAGGCTTCTCGTGTGTGGACGTTGAAAGCTTCTCACATTTGTTGGCGATGGCGTCGTTAAGTGATATACACCTAAAGTGCTGACTTCATTCGTAGCACAAAGTGCAATTTTGCGCTCAGCATTCCTCGGTCGCATCACCTGGGTGCGTGGCATGGGAGGCTAATTTCGAATTTCTTCGAGATAGATGTTTTTGAGCTGATAGGATAATAGAAGCGTGTCCTGGCAATACCTGAAGCACAGGGGAGCGGTAGCGTATCGAGAGCAAAAATTATTGGCCGCAGCGCTGGCATGCTGCACAAGTCTTCGCCCAAAGCCTAGGAACCGCATGTCGAGCATTCGCGAAGCTGTGGCTTTGAGAGTGTGTGACAATATGACTAGCTCTGGTACGAATAAAGGTGTAAATGCATGCGAAGCAGGCACTGGTTGCTGTCCAGTGAAGCCGACTCTCCACTGTAGATGCATGGTTTACAAATCGGGTTAATGTTCGTTTCGAGACTCGCTAATGCGCATTTCATGGTAAGGACTGATAGAGTGGTCAGGGAAAGTAGAACACGTTTTTCTAGTCATCGAACTGATACAACCACAGAAATGGGCCACCATGCAAGTCCATAAAGGAAATCTGCGTGTGGAAGAAGCCAGATGCGAATACCTGCCGACGAGAAAAGGATTCACGTTTTACAGGTTCGTAGAGTCCTGGGAGTTTTCGGATGTACTGAAGCGATCATCAACGGATACGCTAGAAGCTGTGTGACGGGAAAAGCAGATCGAGTATGCATCATGAGATAAGAGCCACCAACCAACTATCAGACAAGAAAAGTAGTACCCTGATGTTTCCTGAGGGGAATGCGAAGTCACCGTATTCAATGGCAGACGTATTGCTAAAGTTGCAGCCTTCTCAGTAGCCAGCTAAGGCAAATGCATAGCATGGGATTTCGAGGAGACGATGCACCGTTTTAGACCTCGATACACCATTCATCCCGAGCCTGTCCAACGAAACACTCAAAATGCCTGCCCAAAGCGACGCTTTGGAATACACGAAAACGCCTACAGTCATTGTCTTGAAGGTATTCTCACGCAAACGCTCACAAGGAGAAAGGCGTGTATACGTACCCTCTGGATTTTGGAAAGGGTCCTCGTTCCTGAGTATTTCGCGATTCTCAGCGCGTATGGCTATACCTCTT
>NW_013653321.1:0-2670 GCF_000499385.1 Eimeria necatrix
TAACCAGAAAAATAGGTCCAAGCAAGTGATCAATATGCAGCACCTTCCCAAAAATGCAGTGCGTCCAATGTATAATTATTTTGTGCGATTTCGAATTCGAAATGCGACGGAACGTTGAACACATATACTTCTGACAAATCCCCGCGCACACTCCTCTGTTTTTCGTGCCATTCTAAAGGCGCGTTTTATTTTGGGGTCTTACAGAGACAAAATACATGACATGTTGCATATTTGTTTGGTGTCAACTCCTTATGTGGTGCGTAGGAATCCCATCAAAACAGAAACGTTCAAATAGATGAAACCCAGTACACAGCGCGCAGCAACGTGGTTCGTGCTCTTGCATGCGTGTTGAGCATGCAGTTTTCCGCTGGGCCGCTCTTGCTCACCAAGTTATCCGCATTGCATTTTATGCGTTGCAGATACTATGGCTGGTAGCCAGTTCAAAGGATCACGCTGAGACTGTGACTTAAACGGGATTCTTCAAGCGCGTGTGGAGATTTTAAAACCTGTTTGGCTGTTGTGTTGTTGTATTTTTTTCATGATTCTGGATTTTGAATGTGGTGTTGTTGTTTCAAGTAGTATGAGGCGTGCTTCCTTGACGCAAAATTAGCTTTGGTTTATGGCGCAGCTGTCATGTTAGGTTTTCGCAATGTGGCGTTCCAAAATTTTCCCAGACGGTACGCGTGTAGCCGCTGACAGAGAGGGCGGCAAGAGCGATTTTTCGCATGTTGCTCATGCGACAGAAAACTAGCATTGAACGTAGCATGGGCAGGCCTGCATGAAATGCAGGGTTTTACGCGTGCTTCGCCGTTTATTACTGCTTGAAACTCTTATATGATGGTTTGCGGTCGCGTCCTGAAGTTTTTTGTTAGTTCGTCTGTCACATTTTGTGTGTGATTCACGGTAACAGGAGCAGGCGACGCAGACCCTGCGGGTCGTACGAGGACGAACCGATAAGCTATGGCTTTGAAGCCACTTGTCCTTTCCATATTGGCCCAGGCATAATGAGTGTATGCAGGGAATGGTCGTAAGCTTTTGTGTTCGACATGCCGTCGCATTTGGAGTTCGGAATCTCACAAAGTGTTTCTAGAGTAGACGCGCTGCGTTTCTTGCAAGATGCTGAATACAGATCATTTGCGTGGGTCGATTTGTCTGTTTACACGTTTGGCTGGAATACGCGAAAGCGTTCTGTGAAGAAGAGTAGCTGTTTTAACCATGGCTTGCAGGATGTTGACAGAAGAAGAGAGGAAACGCATTGGACAGTGCCGATTGGGGGGTGGCCGCGAGTTGCCTCGCGACGCACGTGAAGGTCTGGGCATCGGTGGAACTTGGTAACGCTGCGCTAGAAGCTGGCGCTGTATGGATATGTGCGCGACTACGCTGAGTGCGTTTACGTCGACGAGGATTTGATTGACGCGCTGGAGGCTTGCGATGAGCGGTGGCGAGGCAGGCTTTGCGGTGATAGAGGGGCAGCTCTAGATGTTAAACAAGGGCAAGGCTTGACATGCATTGCTTGAGATAAGCTTGGAGCTCGTGCCGTATGCACCAGTCGCTGAACCAAGGTGCCGCGTGGACAGATTTCAAACGTGTTTTCGAAAATTCAACAGGTACATGCACGTGACTGAGATGGACTGCAAGACATTTGCTGAGTTGTCGACGGCAAAAAATTAACGCATACGCTTACGTGTTGAATGGGCCAGGCACGGAAATCCCTAGCGTGACAGGGAGTGACGACCACGTCACCGAGTTCACGTCGAAGCTCCGAAAATCGTACGCTTACTACTGCTTCGACACCTCGTAACGCACGTATACCGGTCTGTCAAACGCAAGTCCTCCGTTCCGAATAACGAAAGTGTGGAGGAATAGTCCCTGCTTTCGTCTTCAATTGATTGCAGGGGATGCAGTTGGGAGGGTTGTGTGTCATGCCAGTCTGAGGGCGTGTTTTATTTTGGTGTTTAATCGGGCGAAAAATTTGGCGCTTAATCGAGCGAAAACGAGCGAAGCATTGGACGTGGAGCTACTTCTATGTGAGGCGTAGGAATTCCATGGAGAGTAAAGAATTCAGGTAGATGGAGCCCAGTGCACAGCGTGCAGCAACATGGTTCGTGCTCTGGCATGCATGTTGGGCAGGGAGTATGCCGCTGGGTCGCTGTTTCTCGCCGAATGAGCTGCATTGCGTTTTGTGCGTTGTATATACTTGTTTCAGCACGGGATCTATGGTTGGTAGCCAGCTCAAAGGATCACGCTGATCCTATGTCTTAAATGAGATTTTTCAAGAGCGTGTGGAGATTTTGAAACCAGTTTGGGTGTTGTGTTGTTGTATCTTTTTCATGATGCTGGATGTGGAATGAGTTTTTTTGTCTCAGTCAGTATGTCTCTCGGAGGTCAGGCGTAGAAGCTGTTTGGCCTTTTAACTTAGCAATAAAAATGGCGTGCTTCCTTGACTCAAAATAAGCGTTTGTTTATGGCGCAGCTGTCATGTTAGGTTTTCGCAGTGTATCGTTCCAAAATTTTCCCAGACGGTACGCGTGCTGGCGCTGGCAGATGGTGGCAAATGCGATTTTTCGCGCGTTACTGATGCGATAGAAAACTAGAACTGGGCATAGCTTGGGCATAGATGCATGCAATGCTGAATCGCACCGGCGTTTTGCTCTTTGCGGGTGCAGGTCG
>NW_013653322.1:0-1993 GCF_000499385.1 Eimeria necatrix
TGTATGCACGAATCTTCAATCACCTCGAACGGTGCACCACCCATGCGATGCTCTTGCCACGTACAGTTCGCCTGCTGGAACCCCAGACGCTCTTTCTGTATGGGCGTCAGTTCACAGCCAAACAATGCACGTTTTCCCAAGACACTATCTAAAGGCAATGGATCTGCGAAGCCTAGACACACTGCTCCTGTGTCCTGCGGCGCGGAACGTCCATTTTGCGGGCAACTAATGCGACGCTACCGAGATAACAAAAACGCTTTTGCATATCCACAGAACAGCTTGATAACAACATCTGGATTCTGTCGCCGTGGAAAACAGAAGTACGGCCTCCTAGGATCGGCGTCCTCCGCAAACCCACCCTCGCACTCGTGCCGTCACGTGCTGTCCGGGAAATAGAAATAACTAATTAAGCTCCAGTACTCAACCGCACAACACGAATTTTCAATCACCTCGTACGATGCATCACCGAGGCGAAGCTCCGCTACGCTCTTGCAAGCCACAGTTGGCCTGCCGCAACCCCACGCCCACTTTCTGTGCAAACGCCAGTCCACAGCCAAACACTGCACTCCTTCGCAACCCACTACCTAAAGGAAATGAGTCTTTGAAGCCCAGACACTCTGTTCCTGTGTCCAGGGGTGGAGAACATCTGCGGACCGCGACGCGACGCTACCGACACAGCAAAGAGGCCTTCGCACATCCACAGAACGTTGCAGTGCCAACACCTGGACTCCGTCCCCGTTAAAAAAAGATGCACGACCTGCTACACCTAAACTCACATCCTGCAAAACACCCCTCACACTCGTGCCGCCACGTCCTGCGCAAGACACTACCGCACTTGTTTCGCTTCAATCCACAAACACATAACACGGATCTCCAGTCACCTCCCACGACTCACCACTCAAAAGAAGCACCTCCACGCCCTTGCCACCCACAGCTCGCTTGCCGCAACCCCACACCCACTTTCTATGCGAGCGTCAGTTCACAGCCAAACACTGCACTCCTTCGCGACACATTGCCTAAGGAAATGAGTCTTTGAAGCCCAGACACTCTGCTGCTGTGTTTTGGGGCGCGGAGCATCAACTTATGGATCACTAATGCGACGCTACCGACACAGCAAAGACGCCTTCGCACATCCACAGAACGCTGCAATGCCAACACCTGGACTCCGTCCCCGCTCAAAAAAGATGCACGACCTGCTACACCTAAACTCACCTCCTGCAAAACACCCCTCACACTCGTGCCGCCACGTCCTGCGCAAGACACTACCGCACTTGTTTCGCTGCAATTCACAACCACATAACACGAATCTCCAATCACCTCCCACGTCTTTCCACGCAAAAGAAGCTCCTCCACGCCCTTGCCACCCACAGTTGGCTTACCGCAACCCCACACCCACTTCCTGCGCGCGTGTCAGTTCACAGCCAAACACTGCACTCCTTCGCGACACACTGCCTAAAGGAAATGAGTCTTTGAAGCCCAGACACTCTGCTCCTGTCTTCAGGTGTGGGGAACGTCCACTCCGCGGAGCACTGGTGCGACGCTACCGACACAGCGAAGACGCCTTCGCACACCCACAGAACGCTGCATTGCCAACACATGCACCCCGTCCCCGCTCAAAACAGATGCACGACTTGCTGCACCCAAGCTGGCCTGCTGCAAACCCTCGTCACACTCATGCCGTCGCACTCTGCGCAAGAAACTACCACACTTGGGTCGCCGCAATCCACAACAACATAACAAGAATCCTCAATAATCTCCCATGACGCCCTTCAGGGGCCATCACGCCCCACGTATGCTCGCTGCAAACTTCACAGCATCAATATGCAAAAACGCGCCTTACGAACGCTGAACAGCTTCTCAAGCAATCAATCATCTAGCGCTGACGTACTGGCTGCAAGTTGGTGTGCATTGAGAATGCAGCGCACAATGTGTACCTTTTGTCAAGTACGGAGGATCCTTCAAGCGCGAGAGCGCAACTTCACACTCTCAGCTT
>NW_013653323.1:0-3052 GCF_000499385.1 Eimeria necatrix
CTGGTGACTCCAAATGCGATTCACTTTCAGCAGGCCTACGAAACGCCAAACAGCGTCTCCAACACGCCCTCCGCCGCGCCAAAATACCTAGTCACCCTTGCAACCGGAAAACACAAATGCGCCCCCCACAGTTGCATCTTAATGGCCACACCAGCAGCTCCTCAAACACAGAACGTGCTGCTCGCAAACGATTTCCGCTCAACACCCACGCAACCATTTCGTGCCATCGACCTCACGCACCTTCTAAACAGACAGCAGGCGTCTTGCTTCCACACCCAATATACGCCTCCTCTTCCACACGCGCCAAAACAATTCTTAACTCGCAACGCACACGATATTGCGCAGCAACTCGTCTGTGGCATGCGAAGCTCGCACCTCACGTCGAAAATGCTCCCTGACAAAAAGCGCCTTTCCCTGCGCTTTCCCACCGAAGCTTCGCGCACGCTTGCCAGCCTTGCTACACCTCCACGAAAGCAACCAGCACCTCACTCTCACCCACGGAACACACAAGTATCCTCGACCACTCAAGCTGCTCACAGGCATTTGCGCCACACCGCAGCAAATGCGTGCGCCACGTCTGGTGCTACGTTTGCAAGCTGTGTCCAAAAGCGCTTCTGGTGACTCCAAATGCGATTCACTTTCAGCAGGCCTACGAAACGCCAAACAGCGTCTCCAACACGCCCTCCGCCGCGCCAAAAAAATTCGATATCCCTGTTACGCAAATGGATGCATGGTGCGGAAGTAGTTTAACTAATCGAGCGGAGTATGTTCAAGTGCAGTAGCGGCCCCTTTGTTTTTAAGGGGCTTTCGGTCCGCAGTTATCTACCCATTTGACGACTTTGCTCTTGTTCGTGCGTTGAATAGGATGCCGCTCATCAAGGTCTGTCGATCATCAAACTTTGCACAATATGAATGTTGAAAACGCCACCAAGCTGGCATTGCACGCAAAGTTTGGCAAATGTTTTTCTGCTGGATGCTCGGCGGGCAGCGCGCATCCAGAACTCGATTACGTGCATAGGGCTGTCATACCGTAGTGTCGCGACAACCGCACTTTCATGCTGACCTAAGAGCCACTAGAGACGCTAGTGACAAGACACTATCGACAAGATAGTGCCAACCGTTCTTCGTCGTAGTACTAGCTGAAACGTTACAGACTTAGTGCACAGCTTCTGCTGTCGCCGACGCCTTTTGTGTTTGCAGATGCAGGCCACTCAAGCTGTATAGCAAGCTGCCAGAACGTCATCTTCTGCAATTGTCGGAAGCATTTGTTGCATACGCTCAAAATTTTCGAGCTAACAGACAGACGAAGCCTGTACCTTATATCTCACCTCAAGTATTGCTTTCATCATGACAATTTACAGCACTAGGTAGTCCTCCAATTGTTCACTGAGGCGGTACGTTATTGGGTTCGTTGTTCCTGTCTAGAATTCAGACACTGCGCGTGCAAAGATGATTCAATTTCTTTTTCATGTCCACCGAACTGCGACGCACTCCCTGTCAAGAATACAAAACTATGAAATACACACGCAAACCTCCCTTCATGGGTCACATGATGCAAACTGTGTGCCCGTGTAGCCTTTTGCTCAACCTGGTAGGCGAAGTGTCATCGCGTCTTAAACTCACGAACTGAATATGCTCAAATTGCAGCGTTTCCGTTTCGCGTCTGGACTTAAAAGCAGCTTTTACTGTGCGTATGTCGACGGGAAGCACTCATGGATGACTTTTGCAACTTATGTGCTCTTCAGTCGCAATGACGTAAAGTTAACCTTGCGCTACACCAGCTGAAAGTCTCGCCCGATGCTCTTGCGCAGTACACTTATGTGGAAGTATTGTAGGACTCACACTACGGAGTACGCTAAGAGGGGTTAAGCCTCCCCGTGGCTCGAATGCCAAGTGCAGCAATGTCTGCAGATATATCGAGAAGATATTTCAACTCAGCCAATGCTTTCAGAAAAGTCTCTATGTCACGGGCAACAACGAAGAGAGCACTGGCAAATCACTTATGCAATCTGTGTTTCCCTGCGTCGAAGTGAGGGAGAGGCGATTCAGTGGTACTGGAGCTTAGAATCATTCCTATCTTTCTCAACTCCACTTTAAGGGGTGCGTTCTAATGTTGCTGCCACCATATGCCACGTGCACTTTTGACCTGGAGGGCCAAGATTCTGCAGACTGTGGCTGCAGATGGGCGCCAGCAAAATTGCTTTGAGTCTCGGTTGCATGCCGCAGAAGCATGGGCCCGGCAAATAGCAAAAAGCAGAGCTGGAACTCATGGCTCTTTGGAAATGCAAATAAAGCAATGCCAGCGGTTCGCCATGCAATGTGCTCACATTAGGCCAAGCAATAGGTCTCCATGGTCGCAATTGAAACGAGCCCAGAACCGTACATCACATGAAACAAACTGAAAGCTAAAACTGCATGGTTGGAAATGCTGTACATCGCGTACATTGCGCCTCTTTCTTTTATGTTTTAAAGTGCGCGTGTGCAGCATTTCTGCAGTCAAGACGGAGTGCTCCATGAATCGTCTATGGGGCGTCTGTCACTTGATTAATCGGGCTAGAGAACCTCTCGCAATAGTACAGTTGCATTTCTCTGTCGCAGTAGACCGGAGCAAACGCAAAATTGTCCGGGAAGATATCCCCATGTGTGCTTTTCCGGTCATGCCAAATCGGCATCAACGGCTTGCTCACACACTGTATGAAAACGAAAACATTACACCAAAAGATTTACTATTGATTGTGAGCATGACTGTTGGTGACATTTCAAAGAGCCAGCTAAAGACGTGGCGAAGCATCGCTCACACGCAAATTTTGCTTTTAATGTAGACGTTCCAGTGGCTCTGTGCTTAAAGGCTATTCGATTTGTTATTTCATCGTCAGCAAAACGTGGCGCACGCCCTTTGAAGAGTACAAAACTATGAAATGTACACGCAAACGTCCACTTCCTTTTAAAGATATAAACCTACGACATGTACACGCAAACCTCCCTTCATGGGTCACATGATGCAAACTGTGTGCCCGTGTAGCCTTTTGCTCAACCTGGTAGGCGAAGTGTC
>NW_013653324.1:0-2118 GCF_000499385.1 Eimeria necatrix
CTCTACAAAAAAGTAAGGCGATGCGCTTCCGAATACGTGTGGCTACGAAATTTATAGTGATCTTGCAGAAGAGGTAAATTGATCATGTAGGTGCAAGGAAGTCATTCTATGCCGGAAGGAACCAAGGGGCGTTTAAGCTTCCGGCCCCTTTGCATTAACGAGATTTGAAGTGCAGCTTTTCTAGAGGGTCTTGGATTTAAAAATCTGAGCCCATACAGCTGGCAGCGGTTACGACCTTCCCGGTGTTGACAGGGACTCCACACACGAAAACATGCAGGAGGCTCCCTGATCGTGCATTTCAGAGTGCATGCAAAAGCTTGCCTGTACACTGACGCACAGACGATGCGCCCTCCTGCAGGGGCACATTAATCTCACGGCATATAAAATCGTTTCGAAACCGCGGGTAGTAGATATGAGGGCAGCTGCGATCTGCCTGCGTCAACTGCAGTGGTACACTAGTAGAAAGTTCGGGCTGCCGTGTCCGAAGTGCGCGTGCTTTGATACTTGGCTTGCATTGACTCACTCATCAAGTACTACCGACTTTTAATAACCGAGCAGCCCGAAAAGCTCCAGATTGCTTGAGTCCCTTCATGGGGAGGCGCGGAATGCTGCTGGAGACCGCTAACCTGGCTGCACAAGCCATTAAACTCATTGAGTGAGTTGCTCGCAAATAGTATTGTGTTCGAGACAAGGTGCATGCATCTGGGTTCTCTTTTACCTTGGGAAGTTGAGGGCTGATGGCTGGCATCCGAAATGGAGAACAAAAAGCTTTCACTTGCGTGTGAGCTGAGCGGGGTCTCTCGTCTTGACTATGCTCGCACTGTTTCTTCTGGGGATGCTTTTCGAGGTTCCCACTGAACATAATAACTGCGGTTCTTTTCAGTTTCGCTTAATGCTAGCCGATCTTCATGCCCCATGCTCAGATGAGTTCAGCTCTTCGAGGCACTTGCTGGTACATATTTGAGTAGCATCCTACGTCATCGCGTGCGTGTCCCTTACTGTTTTTCACTGGAGGCTTTATGGCTAGCTTGACAAAGAGGAATGAAGCACCGATCGACAATGTTACTATGGAAATTGTAGTCAGACCATACCTCAAGCCGCATGATGCCTGAGGTTCAGAAGCAGGTAAGGATGCTTGTGGAGTCAGACGGGAAACTGCACTGCGGAGAAGAACTAGCACCTTCATATGCTGTGCTTTAGATGCTACTGGACTATTAATGTTGGACAATGGTCCCTCGATAGTTCCAAGCTAGCACTTTGTTCGTGGCAAAGCTTGAATGTAGCATCCTATTAGCTGCTTACCACCCCAGCATCCTATTAGCTGCTTACCACCCCATAAATCTTGAAAAACAGAATGTGTTGCCAGTGTAGCCAACGAAGATGTACAGTGGGGCGTTACTGCCCCTAGTAATGCAGGAGGGGGCATCTGCTGTGATGCTAATCAGGGAACCTAACATGCGTTGCAATTCTGCATTTATAGCGGATCTGATTTAGAGATCCGCTAAATTAGGCGGCACGGTTCCGCATGTATCAACCTCCTTAAATGCATTAATTATTCGATGACCTGTAGGGAGAAAAGTTCTTCCGATTACCTTACCCAAGGCATAATCACATACGAGGGTTTGGTAGCCTTGTCTCAAGTGTTTGACTTTCACTATGCCTAACGGGCTTCGTCAACGAACACGCCCACCTTTTGGGGTAGCGGGGTTTCTTTCCAACACGTCATGGTGGACTGCTTGTTAGAGGGATTTTGGTGGATTTCTGCGCTTGCATGCTGGGACGACACAGTCGCCTGCAGAATCCCGTGAGAGCAGCACCTTGCTCACTTGAAAGCCTTCTTCCGCTGTGCAAATGTGGCACTGCGTTTCTCCAACTCAAAAGCCACCTCCCGTCAGATGTAGATCAAATATTTGATATTCGCTCGGGTTTGTATATCAAAACTGATGGGTCATGAGTGTGTTCGTTGAATCCTAAGGACAGATATCTTCTATTGGCGCTTTATCTGTAATTTCACAAGAAAAAGCCTACAGCTGCTGGTAAAAGAGGGCGTTGACGAACAGCAGGCTGACATCAAGGCCAGGAAGTAGTCCTTATTCACGTTGCGGCTATAGCATATCC
>NW_013653325.1:0-2607 GCF_000499385.1 Eimeria necatrix
GTTTTTCTTATTTTCACCAATACGTGCCTGCAAGTGTTTGATACATTGCATTGAATCTGTGCTTCAAAGTACGGCGTTTACGCAGGTACGACAAAACAATATATCGCATATGTAGCGGCTTTTGTAGATGCATCTTTGTTGAAGCCACGGTTCTAATGCAGTTTCAAGGTCATGAAACGAGCGTGATTGTATTTGCTAGGCAATTGATGCTCGCTAAAGAAAAAATTACCACCACTTTTGAAATATTAGTTTCAGACAAAACCACGCAAGAATCGTCAAGGGAAGCAGAACCAGCGCTGGGTCGTCAATGCAAGTCAGCTTATGATTTCACCAGACACGAAGCGCACCTCCTGCACATTACCAAGCAACTTCATCGAGAACTGTTTGCGGCTTCAAGAAATGCTTTAACTTGCGCCGATTGCAGTAGAAAACTGAACTGCCGAGCAACAGAGCAGCAACTGACAAAAACAGCAGCTCCGCACTGCCTTTAACCAGTAATAACGAGCATGTCATTGAAAACTTTGTGAACCCACAAGAGAGTCAGACGTACAGAGTGAGGTCATAGAAATCATAAACAATTCAAATGCATCTGCCTTTTGTACACGCAAATTCATGCTTTGCCTGAACTCTGATCCAGTCACGCAAACGCTTTTGGAGTAGCATGGCATTGCCGAATGCACCAAGGCGTCAAGCAGGAAAAACCTGACAGGAGGGACTGAAGAGAAATATCGCCATACCGTTTTATTGCTACTTTATTGGCCAGAAACCGCCGGTTTTGAAGACAAAGCGATGTACTCAATACGAGACAGCAATGCTCTCTACAATGTGAGAATCCGCAATAATTTTCACTACGCACAAATGATTAAACCCTTGTTTTCACTTGCTAAAGCCTGAATATCGAAGTTTATGTATCACGCAAGAGAAACACGCATTTTTTGCTAAACGTACCTCCTAAAACACCATAAACACACCAGAGGATCGAAATGATGCATGAGTGTACTGAAAAAGTTGAAATGTGGCTGGGTCGTCGTCTTTTCGCTCCAGGGAGAGAAACATTTCTGAAACCATTTATCAAAAACATGCGCTTCCACAAAAGCATTCTTCACATGATTCAAATATTATAATGTTGCAGCTGCTCTTTTGAGTTACAGTGGCAAACGTTATCGTCCCTCAGATAAGGTGCTAGTGGAAACTTGTAGGAGCTACTCAGTGATGCTTAGCGCCCGCCAGTAAGGACTGTGGCTGCTCAGGATTTTGACTGTGCCACTGATTTCTTTCACATAGCACAAGAAACCTTTTTGGGAAAACTCACCCACTGATAATATGCAACTGAACGCCATAAAATTGCTTTGAGCAGAAATGCCGACATAGGTATGTTACTCATCGCCTCGAATAAGCGAGAATGCTGGATAAAAAAAACGCCTACAAACAACGTGATCCATCAAACTGCAAACCGTTCCGATGGAAAGTGTCGCACTGCATGAACTACCATGCCAAAGTGTGTTTAAGCTGTGTTTAAGCTGTACTTACCAATGTTCTCGTGGTGTGGTTCTTTAACCTTATCGAGGCTGTTGCGGAGGATGATTTTTAAAGGCAGCCCAAGTATCCCTGAAAGGTCACCCGCATGCCAGTTATTGTTTTGAATGACGAACTTGCTGTACATTATTGAACAACGCTTTGCACAATCTAGTTCTATTGAGATCATTAGTACGGCATTCACGCCTTTGACAAAGCTTCAGAGACTTCAAGATTGGTGAAGTGCGGGTGAAAAATGCATAGGCTTCTCAAACAAACGGCACACGGCTTACGGCTTCATTGTGAAGGCACATATAAAACGTACATTCTTGGTAGCAAGAAAATTTCATAGTACTAGGCAATTCTGTTTGTCTTTCATGAATTATCGCGACGTTTTTTTGTCTCTGTCCGTTAGAACGATGGAAGCATAGCGCCCGTTGAGTTGCTTTAGACAGTGGAGCTCCAGCCGCCGGCAAGAGCGCTGTTATAAGTTTAGCCACTGGGCATGCGCAGGTGGCTCTTTGCGTGACATCACAAACCTGCAAATGCTTCAAAGAGTAACGCTGATGATTTATTCACTGTATCCCACGATCAGAATTCAACCAAAATCGCGCGGATAGATTGTCTTTCATATTTGTTGCATGAGCCTCACCAGCTTTCCATAAATCCATGATTCGCGTGCCTTGTGAATATGAATTCCACAATTTGCAACGACCTCCGCGCAAAGACAGCTCGCTGTGGCTGTATCTGTTGTCTAAGCAGACCGGTGACCAGAAAGAAGCAAACACAAAGTCACGTGAGCGTCTAGCCCACCCAACTGAAACATGCCACCATTCCGAAACTAAGAAATCAGTGAAATCACAGCATCAACTCAGAGGACGTCTTTGGTTGTTCGCAAAAGCGCTTTCGTTTGCCGGCATAAAAGAGAGTGTTAGAGACACATGCTTCACAAACATTGTGGTTATTTGTGAAACGCACCCACTAGAGTGGACCGACAGACACCTAAAAGCACCTGTTTGACAGCCATGTTTCCCAAAGGCTTGAAAAGAATATTAACTATGGCGAAGTGTACCTGAATCTTGACAGCGTAGG
>NW_013653326.1:0-2171 GCF_000499385.1 Eimeria necatrix
CTCTATTACTGCACCGGGCTACCGACAGACCTCCATCTTCTAATAACCAATAACGGACAGGTGAAAAATCACTCGTGGGAACAAGCGGCGACAGCCGCAACACGGCTCTACGAGCCCAAGCAGAGTGTGCTGGAACTCCGAGAAAGGACAAGTCGAGCCATTAGGGCTGCCATCCAAGCTAATGGACCCCGTGGGCGCCAGGAAACTGAAAATCGCCCTGGGAGAACCCACACTAACTGCTTTGAGTGTCAGGGTCGCGGACATCCGGCACGTGTCTGCCCCAGCAAAGGGGAACGTACCAAACGTCCGGGGAAAATATGCAAGAAGTGTGGCGGTGTGGGACACTATGGTCGGGACTGTCCTACGTGTGAACGAGGCCGGCCCGAGCCGGTGGGCAAGAGCAGTAGGGCGCCCACCCGTGCTAGCACTGAGAAGACGGAACGACTAAACGTGCGGGCCTAGGCGTGGTTGGAGACGAGCGTTCTAAGCCGCGTAGCCATGGCAAAGGGATGATGTGTGCGGTAGCGACAGGCCCTAATGCCATTCGAGTCTCCCTTGAGTGGGGAAACCAACTCCTCCGCACTGCGGGAAGAACTAATACGAGCGATGGGCACGCGGGAGGGACTCAGCCGCTTTCGGAAATGCGGTGGAGTCTGGGTCAGCGTCGATCCTGAATGAAGAGACTCCGGACGCGACGACGGATAGCAGCAGGAAGTCTGCAGAGGCAACAGAAGACGGCTATAGGTCAGACGCGAGTGCGATTGTGCCACACTGGTGGCGGGAGACTTGCAGGAAAGAGTCTTACGACCAAGGGGGAGCGTTGTGTTGTGTGGGTGCGACGGCGGTACTTCGCGTTGAGCTTGCAGGGAGTCCTTGGGAGGCCCTTTCGGACACTGGAGCTTCGAGGAGTTTCATTAGTCCTAAAACAGTCGAACGACTGCAGATGAAAGTGCGGAGACTTCCAGAAGAACATAGGTTCACCGTAGCTACAGGTGCACAACTACGCATTGATCGGGTTGTGACAGGATTGACGTTGTGGTGCGGACATGTACGTTTTTCCGGGGACTTTTTAGTGGGAACCGTTCCCTATGACGTAGTCTTGGGTTTGGATTGGCTGGCGGAACACAAGGTGGTCTGGTATTTTCAGTCTGACAAACTCCGAACCTATGTGAATGGCCAGTGGTGCGAGTTACCGGTCGTTCGGACTGGTGAAGCAACGCTGCAAAGTGATAGTCCCACCGTCGTCCACCCAAGGACCCCAGCAGAGCAAGCACATGAGATATTGGCCAAACAAGTGGCAGGTATGTCAGCCGAGGAGGCAGCTATATTCCTACTCCCGCCTCCAAGAAGATATAAGTCCCACGCGAAGACTAAGGCGAAGGCGCGGATAACGTCGCTCGTTCATCAGGCGGCGGCTGACACAAATGATCTCAGGACTCCATTGCACGGTTTGCATCTCATACTCGCTTTGCCCGAAGCCGGTTCGGCAGTGCCCCTAAGGCTCTCGGATGAATGGCAAGACGCGCTTTGTTGCGCGTTAATTGGGAATCAACCCACGTCCTCCGGCTGGCGTAGTCCTTTGGCCTCAACCGCCTAGGTGGCAGCGGAGAGTGACGAGGAGTCTCCCTGGCCTATGGCAAAACTAGAGCAAATTCTGTTCGACGAATGGATAACTTCGCCAGAGGCGCAGGATGTTCCATGTGAGGTCGCCCAGGTGTTGCACGCGTATCGAGCGGCTTTTCCCGATACCTTATCTAAAGGATTACCGCCGAAGCGCCCTCATGATCACCATATTCTCGTTGTGCCTGGAAAACTTCCAGCGGAATCTGCAATATACCGTATGACCCCGGATCAGCTCACATTCCACAAACAGGAGATAGCTAAATTATCGGACAATGGTTGGATCGGACCGACCTATTCGCCTATTTGCTCTCCTACGATCATGGTGGACAAACATGATGATGGCTCCGGGGAGCGGAAGATGGGTATGGTTGTCAATTACCAGGCTATAAATGCCCTTACGATAGCCCCTGAATTTCCCTTATCTCCCACCCAAACCATTCTCGAGCTGCTGGGAGGCGCCAAGTATTTTTCCACCTTGGATCTTGAAGCAGGATTCCATCAAATACGTATGGCTAAGGAAGACCGGTGGAAGACGGCTTTCCGGTCCG
>NW_013653327.1:0-2050 GCF_000499385.1 Eimeria necatrix
AAGATCTTTCCGCGGCTTGCCGAGGGCGAAGTGGCCGCCTGTGCATTCAGAGTGCAAAGTTTCGTCGCTATGTGCCGCACCACAAGCGCGTAAGTCGTTGCTAACCAACAGTGAGTCTTGAAATTTCCTGGCGTCATCGTTTCAAAGGGCACTTCACTGCGGCGTTTGCTTGTTGTCAGGTGCCATTCTTGAGCAGTGCTTCTAAGCTATGCCTCTGGTTCTTCCGCAGCGCAGCGACTTCTGCTGGCACTTCTTGTCGTGGACTCTCGCATGGCTTCAACATTTGCCTTTGATTCCGGAGTATTTCCAGTTTCAAAAAATGTTGGCTTAGGAGCCCAGTAGAGTTGGGGATTCTACCCAGCGGCGCTTACGAGCTGGCCGTACAAATCCCGTGAACGTGAATATTATTCAAAAGCAACGCTCTGTTTTGCCTCGTGTTTGGCCATTAGTCCACTCGACTATAATTTGTTTGTGCGAAACCAGCTTGTAAGCTTCATGTGACCCAAAGCAGTGCACGCGCACACTCTCTGCGGTGGGGAGTGTCCGTGTAATGTGATACACTGTTCGACAGTAATATGTGAGGGGGAGTTCCTATCAGCCTGCCATGGGGGCCCCCTGTGAGCCCCCAGGGGGCCCCCCAATAAGGGGGCCCCCCAGGGGGCCCCCCAGGGGGGTCCCTGCTCGTAATGGCTCCTCACTTTATGGTGTGGGCTTCGCGTGTGATGCGCTTTTTAAATGTAGCACGGTCGCTTCACTTATTGCAGATTATTGGATTTGCTATACTGTCTTTGTTTTCACTTTGCAATGCAGGGAAAGTTCGGCATTTCTCCCGGCTGCAGCGTAACCGCATCTTCTGCAGCGTTTCATTCTTCCACAGAAGTCAGCGTTTCGTACCTCTTTTCTTCGTCGGTGCCAATGCAAATGTAAGTTTGCTGCTCTGTGTAAACAAATGTGTCTTTGTGTGTTTGTAGTTTTTAGAAAGTGCGTTTTGCGAATCTGCACATGGTCACAACTGTATGAAGCATTGCACTTGGTGCGGAATTCCCAGCGTGTTGTCCTAAACGTGTGCAGTAAGGACCGAACTTCTCGTATGCCGGTTGCATGGTTGAAAAATGGGAATCTCTGTGATGTGATACCTCAGGATGTGTGTCTACTGAGCCACTACTTAAACCGTGGTCGGCTAATCAACGAATTCTGGCTACGAAGGCAGTTATCAACGTAGTATTGTGGATATCCACCATCCTTTCCTTGCTTATTTGCAGTAAAATGTCAAAACATGCGCCGTGCGCTCAGCAATCTCTTCGCATAGTTCATTGAATGCTCATTTTGTCGCTGGAAGGTTTTTAATAGTAAGGATACGCAAGCTTGCAGAAAGCGTGAATATCTGAGGAGATGATTACACGTGTGTGGTCCGTAATAAATATGCCTGCTGCGCTTGCGAGTTTTCATAACAGGCAGTGTGCTTCTGAAGCATACAAGCAACAGCTAGTGTAGCTATTTTGAGGTATTTATGAGCTGTTACGTCTTGCATACGCCTGCATTTTGCCCGATGTAGTTCAGCACTGCCTCTCAGGGCCACCACAAAACAAAGCAGGTCCGCGACGTTTTGCAAAGCGGCACTGCAGCTGAACAGTGATGACACATGTGTCACTATGGCGTCTAAATTCCCTCATGGTTTTCCAGTCATCAGGAACTAGCGAGGTGGAACACTCTGTAGCCACGTTTTATACCGATCCTGGATACAGCTTTGTCATTGCGAAGGTCATATTGAGTTTTTCCTTATAGACTGACCGCAACTGCACATTTCTACGAAACACCTTCGCCAGACTCAACAGCAAACACACTACAGCTGGTACGGCGAAACCAACGCGAACAACATGCACGCGAAGCGCGAAGAATTCTTCGGCCCTTCCAGTAGTTGGCTGGAGACGGGATCCAAGTGCATGCGCTTCTCTTTTCCAGCAATCCTAAAGTGTGTGTCGTTGGATATGGCACACGTTATCGGGCGCCACTGAGTCTGGCACTACTTGTGCACGTTTCTTTGCCAAGA
>NW_013653328.1:0-2311 GCF_000499385.1 Eimeria necatrix
TGCTAGCATGGGCTGTAAATCCAGGCTGTACGTAGTAGCATGGAGCCGTTGCAGTGCTGCGCTTGTTTGGCGTGAGTTGATGAGGACAGGCTTTTCGCATTTCCTTCTAGATACTTAGGAAAAGGTGGGCAGGCATTTTTCGACACATTGTGCGTTTCAGAGTGCAAAGAAAGCTCACGGGGCTGTCGATGTCTTTTAGAAAAGGGGGCATTTGGGCTGGACTAACCTTGGACAACTGTAGGTGCTTACAAGAGCTATTTACAGTTATCGCGCAAGCGCAGTTGTTGCGTCTGCAGCGGTGCTTTCTGGAAGATTTGCTTGCCTGCTACATGTGTTGCAGTTTTTTGTGTATAAAATGGTGCAACAGGTTTGAACCCGATGTGTCTGCCATGTTTCTGCTGTGTTTCGATAGCAGCTTCCTCAAAGCTGCCGATTTGCTGGAAAATCGTATGAGTTTGATCGGCATATGTTAGCATAGCACGCTCACGCCATGAGGGGAATCGAGGAATCATGCACTTTTATGTAGTTTCACTGCTATGAATTTGCCTGTTAGTTTGCTCTTGGCAAGGGATTTACATAGGAATAGGAAGTGTTGCGTAGCATAGTTCAGTTGTGCAGGTGGGCAGCGAGATCTACTAATGATGCATAAGGAATCGTGAATGTCCATGCATTTTTTGTGCATAGGGACTAGGACCGCAATCAATGTGTGCATCATTTTTGGCATCGCAGCTGGTGGGTGGCCAGTCGTACATGTAGGCGAAATCTCGACGTAAAGAGATGTGACTTCTAGCGCCATGCCAGAACGACGTATCAAGTGATGATTTTTAAAAATGGGCCTTGGTTTTCTTCCTTCTAAAATTAGAAGCGTTTTCTTTCGTACGATGTACGCGGATATTGTGCGGTGTTTCATCCACGTTTGACAAACAATGAGGCGCTTCGATTTCTCAATAAACAGTTTGGCAAACTGTTCATTATCCGGCGCTGCGAGGCTGCGTTGCCTGCTGCAGTAAATGAGCTGCGAACAGCCGAAAGGTGAGAAGTGTTGTGTGGCTGCTTTGTAGTTTGGGAAATCTGGAGGTGAGACTGGAATATGAAAGTTGCGCGGGCGGCGTAGAGAACGTTTGTGGCACGCTTATTGCATATGTAGCATTTTTGTCGTCCGTAGCACCTTTTATAGCAATTGACATATTGGAGCTTTAGAAAGCAATGTGGGGTATGGAGCAGCTCTGATAAGCGAATGATGGGGTAGGAGTCTTTCAAACGAGCGCACGGCAAGTGGCAGGAAATCAGGCTTTTGCTAAAGGATATTCTTTTTCAAATTGCAGACGGCATGTAGCCGGCGGAGATGACGACGTCCACGCATCTACGCATTTTTGAGTCGATAGGCATGCTCAGGGCTAACTCCTGGCGAGTTATTCGTTGGCGGATTTGTTGCAGCCTCACACACGTCAGCTCTTTAGTTGTATAGAACGATGTGACGTGACTGCTGGTGGTGTTGCGACAAGGCTGTGGACAAACAGTTTGTTGGCCATACTCCTGACAAATTGTGTGTCAACAGCTTTGTTGCATTCTTACGCATGGAAGCTTTTCAGTGCTATGATCTGGCTGTGGGTGGTGTTGCGACGGTTCTTTTGCAGCCTTTTGCATCTTTACAACGGGATACAGACGGTATGTTGCCAACATGACGCATGCTTGTCGTCCTCACAATGCACACCTGCACAGTGCTTCTGCAGCGTGATGTAAACTGTTTGGGCTTGGCGCGGAGGTTTCCTTTTGTTAGGCGTTTTGCCAATTAGGGCACGCAGGATAGCGCGCGAGTGCCGCTATATTTGGGTGCCAGCGTCGTGCTGCATGCGGCAGCCAAATGAGTGGAAGGCAACGTTTGACAGGTTCAGGACATCGCAGATGCTAATACTTGGACCTGCATGAATGGTTTGGTTGGTGGTCAACTAGGTGTTGTTTGCCGGGAAGGCGAGCTTCACGAAGCATGGGCTGTAAATCCAGGCTGTACGTAGTAGCATGGAGCCGTTGCAGTGCTGCGCTTGTTTGGCGTGAGTTGATGAGGACAGGCTTTTCGCATTTCCTTCTAGATACTTAGGAAAAGGTGGGCAGGCATTTTTCGACACATTGTGCGTTTCAGAGTGCAAAGAAAGCTCACGGGGCTGTCGATGTCTTTTAGAAAAGGGGGCATTTGGGCTGGACTAACCTTGGACAACTGTAGGTGCTTACAAGAGCTATTTACAGTTATCGCGCAAGCGCAGTTGTTGCGTCTGCAGCGGTGCTTTCTGGAAGATTTGCTTGCCTGCTACAT
>NW_013653329.1:0-2313 GCF_000499385.1 Eimeria necatrix
AAACCCTAAACCCTAAACCCTAAACCCTAAACCCTAAACCCTAAACCCTAAACCCTAAACTCTAAACCCTAAACCCTAAAAACCCTAAATTTTAGTCTGTAAACGTGAACGGTTGTCCCCACACCCTGTCGGCAAGTCCCTAACTCCAATGAATTGAACGCTCACCGGTTAGGTTATCAACTCAAGCTTTTCCAAATCGCTATGCCTGAAATTCTGCGGTTGCAAATGAAAAATATTAATGCTTTGTTCACTTTGTCAAAATGTAAAAATCCGTACGCATCGGAACGAACCCTGTTTCAAAGTTGACGCTGCCCGGCGCTTAAATATGGATACCTGCGAAACAGGTGTGCGCTGTTATGCCTGCTTCGTGAGCCCAATGACTCTGAAATGTTTCACACCACAAAAGTGCGCCTTTTTATGATGTTGGGTTTGAAGTATGTACACTGTTGTAGTGTAATGTCTTCTGCTGTATGAAATTTTTGTTTAGCCCACATTTTGGAAGAACGCTGTCAAATTGACTCACTTACTACTGATACAATCGGTACATTCGAAGCTAGTATTTCGAATTTAATTTCGCTAACTTTTGAAACATTTGTCAGTAAGAGAGGTGTATAAACCTGTTTCCGAGGTTTCGTATGGTATGGAAATCCCAACTCAAGTGGTGACCTCATGGACAATAAGTGAGAATTGCTGCATTATCCAAAAAGCATATTAGCATGCACGGATGTCACACATACCTACATGTTGCAACCTTCATTCCACGAACAGGTCTGACTCCACAGAGGGGTAGTATCTTCACATTAGCCTGTCGCTGTAAAAGTCAAGCGCTTGTTCCCGGAAGTAAATGTGGTGACTGAAGAAATAAGAGGCAGAAGGAGTTCTAACTAATGGATTATGACGGTCTGGAACTTAGCAGATGAATCCTTTGGTCAAGACTCGATTTTCATTTTTTAATATGAAGTGCGACCCCTAATGGCAGAAACCACGCTTCAAACGTAATGAATAATGAACTATTCTTGAATACTGCTCAGCAGAATTACGTGAAGGCAAGCACTCTACTTCTGATCTTTTCTTTTTGGAAGAGGAGTCGTCAACGTTCTTTGTTCACGACACAATACCGCTGTGCACCACGAATATATGGATAACTTTACGCCCAAGTAAAGGCAAAATATCTAGAGTACTGCTATCCAAATCCGCAAATTTGTCACGTAACAGCGGATCATGTCTCCTGTGTTAATGGGGAGTGCAGTAGGGCGACTTGAATTCAATGTTACACAAATTGTATAAAGAGACGTATATTTCGGTTCGTGTTTTCACGGGAGTCGCCTGCCCACTTTTTCACATGCAAACAGTACAAAAGAGCCAGTGAGATTACCAGCTGCTGCTCCATGAAATGCTACTTTTAATGCTTCTTTGCGTCACCAGCTAGTGTATAAGCCAACCGGCTTTTCATTGTGTACAAGTCAAATTTCCGACGTAAGCTGTAAAAGCATAGCGTATATTAATTACGCACTCGACAGCGCGTGCATAGGTATGCGCAAGTGAAAAATGATAATTTATAATTGGGTCATTAATTCGAAACTGCGTATATAGAGCCTACAGCAAGCAAGGCAGCTTGAGAAAATTACCGTGACCAGTAGTAGGACCAATGCCAATTGCTCTGGAAATGGAGCATAAAACCCTGTATGTAGGCTGTGACACTCTTGAGCTCTACAATCGGATTGGTCTCTTGTTCTCCAGGATAACAAGTCGAACAGGCTGAACCCCAAATGTACTAACCAAAACTAAAATGCCAAGGAGAATTCAGAGGAGCGAATGCCTTATCTTGCCGAACACAAGGAAAACAAGTAGCTTTGGAAAAAGAAGGGTAAAAGTATAGGCGACACGCCCAAAAATTATATACAACGCCGCAGGGTCTACTGCTCGATATTTCCTTTGACTCAAGCGGACCTCAACTCTTCGCAATATATTTGCACTGTGGTTTCTACAACAAGCAGTCGACACGCTACGCTTTTGCCGCACAAATACAAAACGGCCCCAAAAGAATTCTACAAACATGTCCATACTCAAGCACGATGGACACGATGTAACAACAAAGAGCTAGTACAGCACACACTCAACAAGATCAGGAGATATTCATCAGACACACTAACTAAGCCACGCAATATGCAAGCGCAAGAGATGCAATATGCAATCGCAAGACGTGAATGGCGCAGTCTGGGCACTGTAACAGACTCCGTCCATTTCCAAGCGCTCATCAAGGACACTCGAGTAACGCAGCGCTGCCAAAGCGCAGACAGCATGAACATTAGT
>NW_013653330.1:0-1018 GCF_000499385.1 Eimeria necatrix
TGTAGTGCAAAACGCCGTCGATTCACAAGGCGCAATGCGCGTGCAGCGCTTTGCGTTCTCCACAATGTCTAGTCTGTCTCGCATAAGACATCGCCTGGGAAACACGTTGTAGACAGCACACAATCTCAGCAGTTTCTTGTGGATATTGAAGTGAACATCCAGCACCAAAACGACGCAGCCAGAATGTCGAATCCTCCAGGTCAAGCTTGCCTACACAGCTCAGCCGCAACGCAGTATCCTGGGAGATGCTTTATTCAACGTTGTTAGGCACGCCACCTGTGCTCATGGATTGGAGAGTCGCACCAATCCTCGGAGGAACTACAATTGTTGACGAGCACGTAGAATCTGCCACGGTCACAATTTAACCTTGACAATTAATGTGCAACTCCGCCTGTTGCGCAGTACTGCTGCAGCAAAACTAAGCTCGAGGCCATTTGTCTTTTGAATGCCATATTTGTTTCGTCTTACGTGTTGAAGATGCGTTTCGGAATAATACGCTATCTTGCCCCGCTGGCTCCACGAATACTGTTTGGTGAGACCAGTGGCACGTGTGCATCTCACCTGGTTGAACGATCTCTTTTATCCTCTTAACAACAATTGATTTGGATTATACCGCTGTCTGCAGCCGCCGTACGTCCTGTGTTTGGAGGCCATGTTGCCCCTCATACAACATTGTGTACTTTGAAGCACAGACAATGCTCTCAAGTTACTTGTTTCACGGATTCATGGTACTAGAAAAAGAGCTACCGACATTGGCTGAAACGTTCATGAGTGCTCGCCCTGGTTGTGTCATTTTGGGTGCATGCGTAATTGCACCGAAGCGCGTTTGTGAAGAGAAAAACGTATTCACACGCAGTGCTAGGTGGAGAACTAAATTTCAAGGAAAAGTCCCCTTGAAAGAAAAATTATGGCTTGGCTGACGGTTATTGCAGCGCGTGCACAGAATATGCATATATCTTTACTTCAGATATGCTCTCCAATTTCAGGAAATGCAGAAGCAAGCGGGAAATACGCACAT
>NW_013653332.1:0-2083 GCF_000499385.1 Eimeria necatrix
GGTGCATTTTTAATGCATTTAAATCAATTTAAATGAAATTAAATGGAGTTTAAATGAAAGGCAGTTTTCGCAGATTTAATGCGGGAAAAAAAGCGGTTTTGGTGCATTTTTAATGCATTTAAATCAATTTAAATGAAATTAAATGGAGTTTAAATGAAAGAAATGAATTAGAGGCGTTTTAATGCATTTGAATCAATTTAAATGGAGTTTTGGAAGTTTAAATGCTGGAAAAGAAGGGGTTTTAGTGCATTTTTTAATGCATTTAAATGAAATTAAATGGAGGTTATGGAAGTTTAAATGAAAGAAATGAAATTATAGGCATTTAAGCAGCAGTTTGAATCAAATTAAATGAAGTTTTGGAAGTTTGAATGCAGCAAAAGAAGTCATTTTAATGCATTTAAATGCATTTAAATGATGTTTTGGAAGTTTGAATGAAAGAAAAGAAGTTAAATGCATTTGAATGAAATTAAATCAACTCAAATGAGCTTAATCAGCAGTTTAAATGAAACAAAAGGATGCATTTAAATGGAGTTAAATCAATTCAAATGAACATAATGGGCAGTTTAAATGACAAAAGAATGCATCTAAATGCATTTAAATCAACTTAAATGAATTAAAATGCATTTAAATCAACTTAAATGAATTAAAATGAATTAAAATGGAGTTAAAATGAAGTAAAATGAATTAAAATGAAGCAAATGGCATTAAATGATGTCAAAACAGCAGAAGATGTTTTTATGAAAAGTCTACTTCCAAAAATAAATCAAAGTCCGACACCTGCACGGGTTTAAATGAATTTGAAAACATTTAAATAAATTTAAATAAATTTAGATGGACTCAAATTGATTTAAACGAATCTAAATGGATTCAAATGGATTTATATGAATTTAAATGAATGTAAACAGATTTAAATGAATTCAAACGAATTTAAATAGATTTAAATAGATTTAAATAGATTTAAATGAGTTTAAATAAATTTAATCGGATTTAAATGAGTTTAAATAAATTTAAATGGATTTAAATGAATTTGAAGGGATTGAAATGACTTTAGATGGGTTTAAATGAATTGAAATGGATTAAAATAAAGTAAATCAAAATAAACCAAAATAAATCAAAATAAATCAAGATAAATTAAAATAAATCAAAATAAATTAAAATAAATCAAAATAAATTAAAATAAATTAAAATAAATTAAAATAAATTAAAATAAATGAAAATAAGAAATAAATACAACAAATATTAAAAGTCTTCAAAAAAGTCCAACGCGCTCCGACGCACCTGAAAGGACAATCAGTCGAACAAAATAAAATAAAGATATTTAAATAACAAAAAATAGGGAAATAAAATAAATTAGACCAAATTAAATTAAATTAAATTAGCACAAACAAATACACAAAAGAAATGAGAACAAACTAACTTAAATTAAAGAAATGAAAACAAAAAACAAATTCGATAAATTAAAAATAAATGAAATAATAAAGCAAATAAAATAAATGAAATAAATTAAACAAACAAAATAAGTAAAATAAATAAAGTAAATAAAACTAAAACATAAAATGACAAAATAAAATAATAAAACAAGTTAAATAAATATAACAAATAAAATAAAAAAAGAAATAAAATAAATAAAATAAATAAATAAAATAAATAAATTAAAAATAAAATAAATTACTCGGAATCTGGAGACAGTCTCGAAATGCCCCTTCATGTCCGTCGCCAAAATCAATTCTATTATTTGCGTCCGCACCATCAGGTACTCCTAAAATAAATAAATAAATAAATAAATAAATAAATAAATAAATAAATAAATAAAATAAATAAATAAATAAATAAAAAAATAAAAATAAATAAAAAGAAATAAATAAACTAATGTTGAAAACTAGAAAAGGAAATAAAAGGGAGAAGGTTAAGGCGAGAAAAGGCAAAAAAAAAGACCCAAAACCCATCTAGGGTTTAGGGTTTAGGGTTTGGGGATTAGGGGCTCCGAAGTTCAGGCAAGAGTGGTAGTTTTCGAGGACTGCTCTGTCGTTGTAAAGGCTAAAGTTAGGGTTTAGGGTTTAGGGTTTAGGGTTTAGGGTTTAGT
>NW_013653333.1:0-2803 GCF_000499385.1 Eimeria necatrix
CGATCATGAGCTTCCCGCATCACACGAGTCTAATGGTTTTTGGACATAGCGCACAGAACTACTACATAGTCGGGCGTGAGGCACCAAATGAGAAAGCATGCACGCGCTCCGCCCCACCAGTTGCAAATGCTTGGACGGCCAACGTACGCTTGCTCTTAGAGCCACGCAAACGCCTGCAATACTCTTACCCTCGGAGAACCAATCCGCAACATCGTTTATATTTGCTGCAACATCTCGAAGAACTCTTTGTGGTAGCAAAGCCAATTGAGTATTGGGCACAACTACAGCCAAGGGAAGGCGCAAAAGCCGATAATAAAGAGTAATTTGCACGCCGCTGTCGCCAACTACGTGAATGCAGTGCTTTTGCACTTTTGATTCTACAGCTCGTCGTCGGCGTCGTCGGCGTCATACAACGTTCAAGGTGGCTGCGAAGACGTGCAGTGCTCGCCATCTGTCGAGGGCCCAACTGCTTCCACGCGCGAGACTATCCATTATCCATAAACCGACTATTTCATCACCCACATACGGAGGTGAGAGATGGAGAACATCCTTCTGACACATTAATAATGATAGACCACCATGCTCTATTCGCCTACTGACTGGCCGCAATAGTACCAAAGTTTCAGACGCATCTACCAGTTCAGAGCAATCCATTATGTTCAAAATGTTCAAACAGAAGAAGCGGAAAAAGAAAGGCAATGCGGTACGGTTGATCTAACGAGCAGATATCTTACGTCGGCTTTCACAACTTATTTCGATAAGGAGAGCCATGAACAAACGCTCTTCGAGAGTGCACAGAAGATGAACGTTTATGACAGAGAACCGCTTCCTGCCTCTGAAGCGCCTATGATAGCCAAGAACGCATGTCTTGCTGAGTCCATACGTACATCCTGTAAGAATATGCGTCAGAAATTGCTGCTCAATTTAGACCTGTTAATATAACTAGCAGATACACTTGGTTAGTCTTCACAACTCATAGGCCAAATAAGATGTCATCAATCCCACCGCGCCTCTGCTATGGAGCGTCACACACGCATGACCAGTTGAAGACAGACCCTTGCATTCCAGTTATGGCACGATGACCTTCACAGGCGCCAGATCATGTAAGATACATTTTCTACTGCCATCCTTGGCACGGTGCTTGACTTTCGTTTGTGTACTGAGCCTTATGGAATAATGCGTGAGCCAAAGGCAGCCTCACCAGTCATGGGTTGCAAGACCCAGCGCGCCTCACCATGAGTGTCCACCAGCACAACAGTCTTATTTGCTAAAGAGCACAACGTTTGGCGGCAGCAGAAAGTCGCTGACACAGTGCGGCCCACATAGCTTGCGACGCATTGAAGGAGAAGCTTTCAAGGCAGTGCAAGCCTGCCGAATAGTTAGTCAAAGACGACGTCGTGCCACAGTGTGTCACACAAGTTTTGATACCAAAAAGATTGGAATGTGTGGTTGGATTTGCCATTTGCCAGCAGTGCAGTTACCTACATGGTCAACTGCTGTCCCTTAGAGATAATTTACTTGTACGGTTGTACAGATTGCCAATTAGCACGAACGATTATAAATAACAATCGCTCGTGCACACTCCCCGCTGTAGTCGACAATATAGCGTTCATTCACGTATGGCCTTGGTACCTCACACAGTACACAGGTGCTTCTTTGCCAGCCATGCAGGGAAGGCCAGCCCAAACTGGACATACATACTGTGAACATCCGCATATTGAGCTATTTTAGGGCAGCTGTTGCTATTTTAATCCGTGCTTCAGACCTGGTGTTCCAACGGCTCGACAGTTATACTGCTGGCAGATATCGAGGGAGTTGAAAAGCTGACACTCGACAGCATATACACGCTTTAAGTAGCGACTGATTGTCCTTTCCCAGATATGATGGATACAGACCAATATCCTGCGACAATGTCTCTGCCCAAAGTGTGTCAAAAGTCCAAAAAAAACGTTTTCTCGCGATTTAGCCATTGCATTGTGTAGCTCTGAAGTAATCATGTTTCAGTAAGCGCCTGACCATTTCACGAAGATGATGTCCTTCGACATATGCCATATGACGCTATTATCAACTTCAGTCAGCGACAATGAGCCGACGTATTTATGAGGAAGCCAAAATAAACAGGTGCCAGTGAGCCCTTGCTCGGCAATCGTCAGTGGCATTATGTGCTCAGTTGCAAATCAACTCCAATGCACCTATCACGCACCTGATGCTCTTACATCTATTACACCACATCAGCAGCTTGCTCACGAAAGCGTACTGCAGCAACGCCGTCCGACTACTCGACGCGACAGAATTGCAGCACGCCACAGCTCAAGCAACTTGCTTGTAACACGAACCTGTCGTCGTGAAATAGTAGCCAAATTCCATTTTCATCGACGTAAATATTGCAAACAAGAAGGTGCGTCGGCCTGCTCACGCCGCCGGAAGCGCTTCATGAGCTTCCCGCATCACACGAGTCTAATGGTTTTTGGACATAGCGCACAGAACTACTACATAGTCGGGCGTGAGGCACCAAATGAGAAAGCATGCACGCGCTCCGCCCCACCAGTTGCAAATGCTTGGACGGCCAACGTACGCTTGCTCTTAGAGCCACGCAAACACCTGCAATACTCTTACCCTCGGAGAACCAATCCGCAACATCGTTTATATTTGCTGCAACATCTCGAAGAACTCTTTGTGGTAGCAAAGCCAATTGAGTATTGGGCACAACCACAGCCAAGGGAAGGCGCAAAAGCCGATAATAAAGAGTAATTTGCACGCCGCTGTCGCCAACTACGTGAATGCAGTGCTTTTGCACTTTTGA